>NC_072839.1:17801906-17804902 GCF_027744805.1 Dunckerocampus dactyliophorus | reverse complement strand
TAACCGAACCTAACCCTAACCCTAACCCTAACCCTAACCCTAACCCTAACCCTAACCCTAACCCTAACCCCTAACCCTAACCCTAACCCTAACCCTAACCCTAACCCTAACCCTAACCCTAACCCTAACCCTAACCCTAACCCCTAACCCTAACCCTAACCCTAACCCTAACCCTAACCCTAACCCTAACCCTAACCCTAACCCTAACCCTAACCCTAACCCTAACCCTAACCCTAACCCTAACCTAACCCTAACCCTAACCCCTAACCCTAACCCTAACCCTAACCCTAACCCTAACCCTAACCCTAACCCTAACCCTAACCCTAACCCTAACCCTAACCCTAACCCTAACCCTAACCCTAACCCTAACCCCTAACCCTAACCCTAACCCTAACCTAACCCTAACCCTAACCCTAACCCTAACCCTAACCCTAACCTAACCCTAACCCTAACCCTAACCCTAACCCTAACCCTAACCCTAACCCTAACCCTAACCCAACCTAACCCTAACCCTAACCCTAACCCTAACCCTAACCCTAACCCTAACCCTAACCCTAACCCTAACCCTAACCCTAACCCTAACCCTAACCCTAACCCTAACCCTAACCCTAACCCTAACCCTAACCCTAACCCTAACCCTAACCCTAACCCTAACCCTAACCCTAACCCTAACCCTAACCCTAACCCTAACCCTAACCCTAACCCTAACCCTAACCCTAACCCTAACCCTAACCCTAACCCTAACCCTAACCCTAACCCTAACCCTAACCCTAACCCTAACCCTAACCCTAACCCTAACCCTAACCCTAACCCTAACCCTAACCCTAACCCTAACCCTAACCCTAACCCTAACCCTAACCCTAACCCTAACCCTAACCCTAACCCTAACCCTAACCCTAACCCTAACCCTAACCCTAACCCTAACCCTAACCCTAACCCTAACCCTAACCCTAACCCTAACCCTAACCCTAACCCTAACCCTAACCCTAACCCTAACCCTAACCCTAACCCTAACCCTAACCCTAACCCTAACCCTAACCCTAACCCTAACCCTAACCCTAACCCTAACCCTAACCAACCCTAACCCTAACCCTAACCCTAACCCTAACCCTAACCCTAACCCTAACCCTAACCCTAACCCTAACCCTAACCCTAACCCTAACCCTAACCCTAACCCTAACCCTAACCCTAACCCTAACCCTAACCCTAACCCTAACCCTAACCCTAACCCTAACCCTAACCCTAACCCTAACCCTAACCTAACCCTAACCCTAACCCTAACCCTAACCTAACCCTAACCCTAACCCTAACCCTAACCCTACCCTAACCCTAACCCTAACCCTAACCCTAACCCTAACCCTAACCCTAACCCTAACCCTAACCCTAACCCTAACCCTAACCCTAACCCTAACCCTAACCCTAACCCTAACCCTAACCCTAACCCTAACCCTAACCCTAACCCTAACCCTAACCCTAACCCTAACCCTAACCCTAACCCTAACCCTAACCCTAACCCTAACCCTAACCCTAACCCTAACCCTAACCCTAACCCTAACCCTAACCCTAACCCTAACCCTAACCCTAACCCTAACCCTAACCCTAACCCTAACCCTAACCCTAACCCTAACCCTAACCCTAACCCTAACCCTAACCCTAACCCTAACCCTAACCCTAACCCTAACCCTAACCCTAACCCTACCCTAACCCTAACCCTAACCCTAACCCTAACCCTAACCCTAACCCTAACCCTAACCCTAACCCTAACCCTAACCCTAACCCTAACCCTAACCCTAACCCTAACCCTAACCCTAACCCTAACCCTAACCCTAACCCTAACCCTAACCCTAACCCTAACCCTAACCCTAACCCTAACCCTAACCCTAACCCTAACCCTAACCCTAACCCTAACCCTAACCCTAACCCTAACCCTAACCCTAACCCTAACCCTAACCCTAACCCTAACCCTAACCCTAACCCTAACCCTAACCCTAACCCTAACCCTAACCCTAACCCTAACCCTAACCCTAACCCTAACCCTAACCCTAACCCTAACCCTAACCCTAACCCTAACCCTAACCCTAACCCTAACCCTAACCCTAACCCTAACCCTAACCCTAACCCTAACCCTAACCCTAACCCTAACCCTAACCCTAACCCTAACCCTAACCCTAACCCTAACCCTAACCCTAACCCTAACCCTAACCCTAACCCTAACCCTAACCCTAACCCTAACCCTAACCCTAACCCTAACCCTAACCCTAACCCTAACCCTAACCCTAACCCTAACCCTAACCCTAACCCTAACCCTAACCCTAACCCTAACCCTAACCCTAACCCTAACCCTAACCCTAACCCTAACCCTAACCCTAACCCTAACCCTAACCCTAACCCTAACCCTAACCCTAACCCTAACCCTAACCCTAACCCTAACCCTAACCCTAACCCTAACCCTAACCCTAACCCTAACCCTAACCCTAACCCTAACCCTAACCCTAACCCTAACCCTAACCCTAACCCTAACCCTAACCCTAACCCTAACCCTAACCCTAACCCTAACCCTAACCCTAACCCTAACCCTAACCCTAACCCTAACCCTAACCCTAACCCTAACCCTAACCCTAACCCTAACCCTAACCCTAACCCTAACCCTAACCCTAACCCTAACCCTAACCCTAACCCTAACCCTAACCCTAACCCTAACCCTAACCCTAACCCTAACCCTAACCCTAACCCTAACCCTAACCCTAACCCTAACCCTAACCCTAACCCTAACCCTAACCCTAACCCTAACCCTAACCCTAACCCTAACCCTAACCCTAACCCTAACCCTAACCCTAACCCTAACCCTAACCCTAACCCTAACCCTAACCCTAACCCTAACCCTAACCCTAACCCTAACCCTAACCCTAACCCTAACCCTAACCCTAACCCTAACCCTAACCCTAACCCTAACCCTAACCCTAACCCTAACCCTAACCCTAACCCTAACCCTAACC
>NC_072839.1:17579406-17799406 GCF_027744805.1 Dunckerocampus dactyliophorus | reverse complement strand
CGCACGTGCATTCTAGAACCCTAATCCGGTACAGAACCCTAACCCTAACACCAAGTCCCCTCCAACGCGCGCATCCGGTACAGAACCCTAACCCTAACCCTAACGCAAAGTCCCCTCCAACGCGTGCACGCGCATTCCAGAACCCTAATCCGGTACAGAACCCTAACGCTAACCCGCGCACTCTAGAACCCTAATCCGGTACAGAAACCTAACCCTAACCTACCCCTAAACCCCAACCCCCTAACCCAAACCCTAAATCCTCAACCCCTCCTACAGTAACAGGTGCATCAGACATATGACAACAGTCACAACGCAATGTAACAGGAATTCACTAGGGGTGTAACAACTCAGCTACATCGATCTGTGTTCAGCAAATTTACATTCAGGACAACATATCAATCTAACAAATGGTAAATTGATTGTATCAATACTAGTAAATAAAACAATGCATTTCAGCACACCAGGCTTTATATGGATGTTTTTTTGCACTTTCAACGATAGACTTTAAACGTTACTTCTATATCACTATGATTTGGTGTATGTTGATTAGTCATGCCTGTTGAGGGGGCGCACGGATGACGTCATATGGTTACCAAGGATCACAGTGTGGTGGACTAGTAAATCCCTACACCTCAGACGCTACACTCAAATCATTCTGCCTGTCATTTCATGACCACGCTTTATACTTACAGTGAGGGGCATAAGTATTTGCACCCCCTGCAATTTTGCAAGTTCTCCCACTTAGAAAATAGGGAGAGATTTGAAATTTTCATCATAGATGCATTTCCACTCTTCGAGACATAATCTAAAAAAAAAAAAATCCAGAAATCACATTGTATGATCTTTTAATGATTTATTTGTAAATTACTATGGTTCATAAGTATTTGCACCCTTGAGAATCAGCAATAATTTTGACTCTCAAAGAGCTCTCAGTCCACCCTAAAAAAGTCCACCTTTACCCCACGAGTAACCATCCACCTACCACCCCTTTGAGCTCATTAATGTCACCTTTGCACCCCACAGTCAGTCATAATCCAACTACTACCATAGGCAAGACAAGAAAGCTTTCCAAAGACACCAGAGACAAAATAGTAGAGCTCCACAAAGCTGGAAAAGGCTATGGAACAATTGGAAAGCAGCTTGGTGAGGATAAATCAACAGCTGCTGCAATTGTTAGAAAATGGAAAAGGCTAAACATGACTGCTAATCTACCTCGGACAGGGGCTCCATGTAAGATCTCTGCTCGTGGGGAATCACTCATGATTAGAAAAGTGATAAATCAGCCCAGAATTACACGGCAGGAGCTGGTCAATGACCTGAAGAGAGCTGGAACCACAGTTTCAAAGTCAGAACACTACAGCGTAAAGGTTTAAAATCATGCATTGCACTGAAGGTTCCCCTGTTGAAGTCAGCACATGTGCAGGCTCGTCTAAAATTTGCCAGGGACCATCTGAATGATCCAGAGGGGTCATGGGAGAATGTCATGTGATCAGATGAGACAAAAATAGAGCTTTTTGGTGCAAACTCCACTCGTCGTGTGTGGAGGAAAAAAAAGGCTGAGTTGCACCCCAAGAACACCATCCCTTCTGTTAAGTATGGGGGTGGAAACATCATGCTTTGGGGGTGCTTTTCAGCAAAGGGGACAGGACGACAGTACTGTATTAAACAGAGGATGAATGGGGCCATGTATCGCCAGATTTTGGACAACAATTTCCTTCCCTCAGCCAGAGCATTGAAGATGAGTCGTGGCTGGATCTTCCAACATGACAATGATCCGAAGCACACAGCCAAGATGACCAAGGAGTGGCTGCGTAAGAAGCATATCAAGGTTCTGGAGTGGCCTAGCCAGTCTCCAGACCTAAATCCAATAGAAAATCTTTGGAGGGAGCTGAAACTTCGTGTTGCTCAGCAACAGTCCCGAAACCTGACAGATCTAGAGAGGATTTGTGTAGAAGAGTGGGCTAAAATACCTGTTATCTCAAGGGTGCAAATACTTATGAACTATAGTAATTTACAAAAAAATCGAAATGTGATTTCAGGATTTTTTTTTTTTTTAAGATTATGTCTTTAAAAGTGGAAATGCATCTATGACGAAAATTTCAGATCTCTCCCTATTTTCTAAGTGGGAGAACTTGCAAAATCACAGGGGGTGCAAATACTTATGACGCTCACTGTATATACTTTACATTCATACACTGTTGGACCACATCAAAACTTAAGTCCTACTTTACGCCTTTCAAACTCATGGATCAGACTGTCACAACACGATAAAAAGTATATACGATATAAATTCACTTTAATATCTATCTGTAGATGATATTTCATTTTCCCCCGAAATTACTGTGTGCATGCAATTTGCAGTGAGGCCTACATGAAATTACACTTTTCTTCCCTGGACTTTTTAATGATGAAAAATGTAAATGATACTATGTTGACTTTTATGACAACTGTGTTGGTTGCACTTTCTTCAAATGAAATCTCAAGGCATTTGCCATTTATTGTTCCTTACTTGTTTGTCGCTACCACGAATGGAACCGTTATTAAAACGAAGTGTTACACCCCTACGATTCGCCTCTCACATAGGGCCTATAAAAACCTTGTAAAACAATTTCTAACAACTTTCATGGACATGCTGTCACAATGTGCTAACATGTACATTTGTGATAACGTGCTGACAGTCGATGATGCATGTAAAAGGGATTCACCTATTCAGCCCATAAGGCATTGTAAAAAAAAAAAAAAAAAAGACTTTACTTACCCTTTGCGTTTGAATTTGCTCTTCTCTGATGAATCTCTATCAACCTTTTTTCCAAGTATGGCTCAAACACGTCCTCAGATTAGCTCTTTCCTCTGTCCTCAAACTCCTCTTCCGAAAACTCTCTGGACACACAAACACGAGACACACACACACACACACAATGTAAACACAGCAGAATGTACGTTTTAATATATTACTTCCAAAAAGTCAGACAAAAACCGAAACATGAAAACCAAGAAATTCTTCCAATAGGAAATAATGTTAATCCAATGAATCCATTCTAGCCACTGGAAAACATTAAAAATTACATTTTTAAACAGCATAACTATAATTTTACACACAGAGAACAATGTGAAATAATTGTAAATGAGGAATGATAGAGGTTATTGTTGATGCGGACTTCCCATACATTCTGAAAGTTGTTTCAACGGGCATTGCGTATATACCAGGGGTCACCAACGTTTTTCCTTGCGAGAGCTACTTTTACAAAATGAAAATGACCAAGAGCTACTCATTTTTGTAACGTTTATTTTCAGAGCTTATTTTAAACCCAAACAAAGCGAATATGCTTGTTTTACCAGAACATTAACAAAATGCTGGTGTCCACAACTCACATTTTTTATTTCAGAATGCATTTCTTTCCACTGTTCTTTCATTATGAACTGAAAACCTGAATGAAAAGCAGGCTTGCGGGCACCTCATGTGGTCGTGGGGGGCTACGCGGGCACCACGTTAGTGACCCCTGGTATATACACTAGCTGACTTTAACCCTAACTCCGTAGATCTCACACTGGTGAATCTGTCCTTCCTCTTCAAGCTTGTGCCCGTCTTACAGTGTCCCCCTCAGCCATGTCAAAGTATACTGTACAGTCCACCTGCCAGTCATGGCACTGGTGTGTATGAATTCCGTTTTGTTTTTTGTTTTTTAATCGACTCATCTATCTGGTGTTTTGTACAACATGTATCAAGGCCATATCACTTACTTAAACATGTCTTCATTGACATGCCGGTGAAGAGCGCTGACAGGATCCTGAGGATCTGCAAACATGACCTCGCTCCTTCCCCGAGGGCTCCACAGACTGGTGACAAACCAACCGACTGCTGAGCGACACCAGCGCTGTGGCATCAGATGACTCTGCCATTTGGAGCTCATCTTCAGATGGCTACAGAGGGGCCCAACAGGCTGGTGAGCAGCACTAGCAGCTTTTCTTCTGTAACACAAGTTGGAAGACTTTATATTTCTTTTTATAATGTAATATTCAGTTTTCTAAGATGAATTCCTGCATTTAATTTTTTTTTCAAATATTAGCCCTCGCACTTTTTATTACATTTTCGTTGAGTTTACATTAATACTGTTTTGTAAGACTGCATTTTTGATTTACATAAGATTCTGTACGTACTGTTCCGTACCAATTATTGCAATTAAAAACACAAAAATCCTGCATTGCAGACTTATTTTTATGATGCAGTGTTCTAGAGTTACATGTTTAGTTTTCAGTGACAAATGTAGTGAACAACACAGTTCAATTCGTGTACATTTTTAGCAATCGTTGATATTTTGCTACGAATTGCAAATGAACAAGTTCAAACAATTGCTTATATTATTTTTAACATGCTGCTGTGCCATTAATGTCCGCAAGATAGTGACCTCCACCTCATCCCGCAAACTTTAACATCATGTACTGTATATAGATGGACCTATTGTTTGAGCAAAACACCCCTATTTATGGTCCAACATGTCTTATACTAACCTAAAGGCATTTCCTCTACGATATATGAAGCCAACAGAACCAAACACACTTCCAACTGGGGCACAAATTTCCATGAATAAGCAAGCATGTACAGGACGTGACGAAACCAGGAAGCGACTCTCACTTCATCCCTTACAACAGTCCAAATTAACTACTTGTAGCCACAAACTAACACTACTTTTAGCAATTATGGTCAAACATGAAATTAACCTCTTACACTAACCTTATAGCGACGCCTCATGTTGGATGGCAACAGATTCCAACAATATGCTTCGAATTGCATGGACAAACAGGAAGTGACGTAACCAGAAAGCGACCATATGGTGGTTTTTGATGCATATACAAAAATGATCTGAGCCTCTATCGCCCTCCTGTGGCTACTTCAAAAACACATTTACAACGAAATTAACAGGATACAAATACCAGAATACACAAATAACAAAGGTTAAAATCAAGTAAAAACTTAAAGCAAAACATTTTTTGAGACCCTTATTTTACGTGAGCTCACCAATTACTGCTACATCAGTACTGTGGCGGACATTCATGAGCTTAGCCTCTATCGCCCTCCAGTGGCTACTTCGAAAAAAGACTAAGGTATTTTAAAAAAGCTTTATTTACAACGAACTACAACGAAACTAGGGGTAAACAAATAACAGACAACACGGAACATAGCCAGGGAGTTTTGAGAACCTTATTTCACGTGACGTCACCGTCTACGGCCTAATTGGTACAGGGGTGCTCACTTTTTCAGCATGCTGGGATACTTGACTAAGTCAAAACACCGCTATTTATAGTCCAACATGACTTACATATCTTATACTAACCTTACAGCATTGCCTCTATGATATATGAAGTTGGATGCCAACAGATTCAAACGCGCTTCGAACTGAGGCCACGTTTTCCGCTAATAAGGAAGCATGTACGGGAAGCGACGAAACAAAGAAGCGACTCTCACCTCATCCTTTACAATAGTTCAAAACAAACTTTTAGCCACAAACTAATAGTAAAACTAGATCGCAAGCATGGTCAAACATGAAATAAACCTCTTACACTAACCTTATAGCGACGCCTCACGTTGGATTGCAACAGATTCCAACAGTACGCTTCGAACCGCGTGGACAGACACGAAGTGACGTCACCAAAAAGCGACCATACGGTGATTTGTGATGCATACACAAAGGTGATCTGAGCCTCTATCGCCCTCCTGTGGCTACTTCGAAAATAAAATCTTTTCATCTTTATTTACAACGAAATTAACAGGATACAAATACCAGAATCACACATAACACAACCAAAGGGTTAAAATCAAATAAAAGCTTTTAAAGAAAAAAACATTTTTTAAGGTTTTGAGAGCCTTACTTCACGTGACCTCACCAATTACTGCTCCATCGTTACGGTGGCCAGTGACGGACGTGCATTTATGAGCTAAGCCTCCATCGCACTCCTGTGGCTACTTCGGAAATAGACTAACGTCTTTTTAAAAATCTTTATTTACAACGAACTACAACGAAACCAAGGGTGTACAAATAAACAACACAGAGAACATAGCCAGGGGAGTTTGACAGCCTTATTTCGAGTGTCGCCACCGTTTACGGCCTAAAGTACAGTGGCCTGTGACGGACATACAAAGATGATCCCAGCCTCTATCGCCTGCCTGTTGCTACTTCGAAAACACAATCTTTTCATCTTTATGTACAACGAAATTAACAGGATACAAATACCAGAATACACACATAACATAACATAACCAAGGGTTAAAATAATAATACAAAAAAAACGTTTAAAGTACATTTTTTAAGGTTTTTACAGCCTTACTTCACGTGACGTCAACGTTTACGGCCTAATCAGTACAGGGGTGCTCACACTTTTTCAACATGCTGGGATACTTGACTAAGTCAAAACACCGCTATTTATGGTCCAACATGACTTACAAGTCTTGTGCAAACTTTATAGCATTGCCTCTATGAACTGGGGCCACGTTTTCCGCTAATACGGAAGCATGTACGGGAAGTGACGAAACCAGGAAGCGAAGAAACCAGGAAGTGACGAAAAAGGACGCGACGAAACTACAAAGTGACGAACGCGGAGAGCGATGAAACCAGGAAGCAAACCTCACCGCACCCTTTACAATAGTTCAAAATAAACTACTTTTAGCCACAAACTACTACTACTACTACTACTACTATTATATCGCAACCCTAACCCGGTCAAACATGAAATAAACCTCTTACACTAACCTTAAAGCGACGCCTCACGTTGGATGGCAACACATTTCCAACAATACGCTTCGAACCGCGTGGACAGACACGAAGTGACGTCAGCAGAAAGCGACCATACCGTGGTTTGTGATGCAGAAACAAAGATGATCTGAGCCTCTATCGCCCTCCTGTGGGTACTTCGAAAATACAATCTTTTCATCTTTATGTACAACGAAATTAACGGGATACAAATACCAGAATACACACATAACATAACCAAGGGTTAAAATCAAATAAAAGATTTTAAAGAAAAACAAATTTTGAAGGTTTTGAGAGCCTTACTTCAGGTGACCTCACCAATTACTGCTCCATCGCTACGGTGGCCTGTGCCGGACGTACATTTATGAGCTGAGCCTCTATCGCCACTCCTGTGACTACTTCGAAAATGGACTGGCGTCTTTTTTTATCATCTTTATTTACAACGGAATTAGCGGTATGCAAATACAAGGAGAAACGCAAAGAACATAGCATATTTTTGAGAGCCTTAATTCACATTCTAACTGGCACGCATCAGACTTGCTCCCCTTCATATCAAGACGTCCAATGCACTATCCACTGCAAAACAATGAATCAACCCAACTTTAATTACATTTGGGAAAAAACAAGTTCACTATATAAACAAATCTGAAATTACTAAAGAATATAAAGAAGGTGGCTTACAAGCAATGGATTTTGAATGTCTAAATGCCATCTTAAAAATAAAACGGTTCAAATATTTTGTGTTGGAAATAGTATATGGTTTTGTCTCTCCAGAAGTTTATTTGAAAAAAAATGAGGCACAGAGTTTGTCCTTAAATGTAACTATAATATAGAAAAACTACCCATAAAGTTGTCCTTTCACAAGCAGGTTCTGTTATAATGGAAACTTGTGTACAATCATAATTTTACGCCACACCAAACACCGATCTTGAACAATAGATATATTCTGTGTAATGGAAAATTTCTTTTAAAACACTGGATGGATAAAGGTATTTGGTCAATATCTCATCTTACGGATAACCAGGGCACCTGGTTATCATATGAAACCTTCTGTTCAGTTCATATGTAGTATTAATTGTAGAAAATCAGAATTTAATAAAGTATTCAAAGCAATTCCTACACCAAACAACTTGTGAAAAACATGGATTTGGAGAGTCTGCCTCCTCCTAACTTAACAAAGAGATACCCCCCAAAAAAATCCTACGTAATCATTTAAATTACATGGTGTATCTCTGGAACTGGAAGTCGTCGAATGTTCTTTGAACCGTTAGAAAGCTCGTGGCAGAATCATGGCGGGCTGAAATTGGTTCAGAGTCAATCGGACTTCCCGTTTGGGAGTTATCCGTGAAAAACTTTCGTCCAATCAGATTGCAGCATGAGATGGTAAGTTACTGTTTTCCTGTGTCACTGGGTCAGATTTTCAAAATATGTCGTCAAAAATGTGGTTATGAGCACATTTCAGACAATTCTGACTTGATACTTTCAAGCTGAATGTTTTTTTTTGGACTTACATTCAACTTTTGTGAAGGCTGGCGTAAGTGTACACAAACAAAAGACACGAGCCGCCTTGCTAGCTAGAAGTGATCCCCTTCAGGTGACCTACAGTAGCTTGTGACAGATACAAAGCAATACTCAACGCAGTGCACCAAGGAGGGGGAAGAAAATTAATCGTTTACTTTAAGATCCCTGAGCCCTGTCAACTGACCTACGCTGACCTGTGACAAACAAGTCAACAGTTTTGTTCTTGTGCAACATGTGTGAAGGCCATATCATATAATCTGACATTTCATCACAGACATGCCGGTGAAGAGTTCTGACGGGATCCCGAGGAAGGTCCGCAAACATGACGACATCACTCCCTCCCTGAGGGATCCAAAGACCGGTGACAAACCAACAGGCTGCTGAACGACACCAGGAGCTTGAACCTCCAGGAGATGCCGTTTTTTGCGCATGGTGAAACAGGACACTGCAGAAGCTGTGGCATCAGACGAAGCTGTCATTTGGAGCTCCTATTCAGATGGCTGCAGAGGCACCCCACAGGCTGCTGAGCGATACCAGCGGCTTTTCATCTGTAACACAAGTTGGAGGACTTTCTGGTATTTCTTCCTTTTTTGGAATGGAATACTCAGTATTCTAATATGAATTCCTACACTGAAAGATTTTTTTTATATATTCAAATCTTATCCCTCACACATCTTTACACTTGTTTTTTTTTAAATATCTGTTCATGTTTCCATTAATATTGTTCTGTATGACTGCATTTTTGTGATTCTGTATGTACTGTTCTGTACCACTGTTTGCAATAAAAAAAAATCCTCAATTGAAGGTTTATTTTTATGATTTGGTGCTCTGGAGTTACATGTTTAGCGTTCATTCAAAGTGCCAAATTAAATGACAGAAAAATATATTCTAATTCGTGTGTTCGGAAGTGACGAAACCAGGAAGCGACCATACGGTGGTTTGAGATGCATATACAAAGATGATCTGAGCCTCTATCGCCTGCCTGTTGCTACTTCGAAAACACAATCTTTTCGTCTTTATGTACAACGAAATTAACAGGATACAAATACCAGAATACACACATAACATTACCAAGGGTTAAAATAAAAAAATTTAAAAACGTTTAAAGTAAAACATTTTTTTAAGGTTTTGACAGCCTTACTTCATGTGACGTCAACGTTTACGGCCTAATCAGTACAGGGGTGCTCACAGTTTTTCAACATCCTGGGATACTTGACTAAGTCAAAACACTGCTATTTATGGTTTAACATGACTTACAAGTCTTGCGCAAACTTTATAGCATTGCCTCTATGAACTTCTTCTTCTTTTGGTTTAATGGCGGGTTGCAACCATGACTTTAAAAGGTGCATACCGCCACCTACTGTACCAGAGTATGTAACATGGGCCATATACAGTATCTTACTTTATGCTAACTTAGATAATGAGGAGACTACTTATACTACTACTAATAATAATCCTAATAATAATACTTATAATAAAATATTCTAATAATTATCTATATTCTATTATATAATCCTGTGTCCTTCAAATATTCTATCACTGCCCTCTGTATATCTCTAACCCCCTCCCCACCTGTTCCTAAGATACCCTCAATGCTCCATTCCCTTCCTATCTTCTTAATTCTTTTCCTTAACGTTACACGTTCTTCCCTATATCTCTTGCAGTGTAGTACTATGTGTTCTACGTTCTCTATACTTTTGCACTCCATACATACTTTTGATTTACATTTCCCTGTCAAAAACATCTTGGCATTTAACCCGGTGTGATTGAACCTCATCCTAGTTAACACTATTTCCTCTTTTCTGTTTTTTCTCTTCACCCCTTGTGCACTGATAGATCTTTGTACTTTATAATACTTTCTCCCGCTACTACCCTCGTCCCACCTATTTTGCCATTTCTCCATCATTTGTTTTTTGATTATTGCCTTTACTTCGCCTTTACCAGCAGGTATATTTATAATTTCATTCCTTCTAATTCCCATTTTAGCCATTTTATCTGCCACCTCATTCCCCTCCGCCCCTACATGTGCAGGCACCCAGCAAAATCTTATTTCTATTTTTAACATGTGTAGTTGGAATAGGTTTTGATGTATTTCTAATAATAAATCCTCTCGACTTGATTCCATATTTTTAATACTATATAATGCTGCCAGAGAGTCCACACAACATATCACTCTGGTTTTATTTCCTCTATCCATTGCAAACCTATAATAATTGCCATCATTTCTGCTGTATAAACCGAGAGCTGGTCTGGTAATCTTTTAATGATGCTATAGTTCATTGTTGGTACATAGATTCCAATCCCCACCTTCCCTTCTTCACTTTTTGATCCATCTGTATAAATATCTAAGTAACCATAATATTTGTTTTTAATATATTGACTTGCCTTATGTCTTTTTCACTATCTTTCCATTTATTTTTTCACTCAGTTATATACAGTATATATCTACTTCAGGTTTAGGAAATAGGCAGATAGGAATATTGCTCTTCCATGTGCCTTTCTGATCTAGCCACATACCAAGGTATTTCAAATGATCTACTTTTATCATGTTTTGTCCATATAGCATCAGGTTCTGATTTTTTATGCCTTTTTTCCTGGTAATCGTCATGTAACATGTTTTATTGTGTGATAGCTTAAATCCCCAGTCATATGACCATTGTTCTATCTTCTTTATTGCTTCCTTCATTTTACATGTCACATTTATAGAATCTCGTCCCCTTGCCCAAATCACTCCAACATCTGCATATAGGGCCGACCCAATCCTTCTATCCAAATTCATGAATATATCATTAATCATTACATTAAACAAAAATGGACTAATTACACTCTCCTGTGGTATACCATTTGCTATACTGTATTCTTCTGACATCTCTGATCCTATTTTAACTTTGAATTTTCTGTCCGATATGAAATCAAGGACCCAGTTATAGAACCTACCTCTAATTCCCATCCTATTCATCTTAATCAATAAACCCTGCCGCCACATGGAATCATAAGCCTTTTCAATATCAAAGAATACAATATTCATCAACTCTTTCATTTTAAAGGTTTTCTCTATTTCATTACTTACTCTAACTACAGCATCCATTGTTGATCGTCCTTTTCTAAACCCACACTGATAAATTGTAAGTAACTCTCGACTTTCAAGGAAATAGTTAAGTCTTCTGACTAGAACTTTCTCCATCCATTTGCATAGATGTGATGCTAGAGCAATAGGTCGATAATTCACAGGATGTTTTGGATCCTTACCGGGTTTATTAAATGGTAAAATTAATGCACTTTTCCATTGCTTTGGTATTTTCCCTTCTTCCCATATTTTGTTAAATAAATATAATATTTTTCCCAACATATTTTCTGGTAAGTTCTGGAACATAATATAACTCAACTGGTCTTCTCCTGTTGCAGTATCTTTACTTTTATTTAATACTATTAGCAATTCATTGATATAAATTTCAACATCCATCACACTCTCCTCACTATCCTGTTTTAGAAACACATCCCTATTCTTTTTTAGCATCCTCTCCTTCCCTCGTCTATGATTTTCATCCAGATGGTCTCCACTATGCACCCCCGCAAACGTTTTCCCCAGCACATTTGCTTTTTCTTTATCAGTCACATACATTGTTCCATTATCTTCTAATGCAGGTATTTTAGCAAACACGTTTTTGCCACTCATCTTCTTTAACATTGACCATACATCTCCTATCTTGATTTCCCTTCCTTTGGCAGAGCAATAATCCCTCCATGCGTTTTGTTTACTGTTTTTAATTACTCTTCGGGCTATAGCTTTTTTCCTCTGATAATGTATTACATTTTCTTGGCTGAGGTTCTTCCTTAACCTTCTTAATGTGCAATTTCTTTCTTTTACAGCTGTTGTGCACTTTTCATTCCACCATGGAACCATTTTCCTTTCCCCTCCAATTGACTTACACGGTATACTTTTCATTGCTGCCTCTATTATCTTATTTGTGATCTTAACTGTGCATTCCTCTATGCCACCTTCCATTGATATTGAATTTGCTGCTTTGCTACTTTCCTCCCTGAATTTTCCCCAATCCGCTTTTGAAAAGCACCACTTTTTATGTCTGGGTCTTTCTTTGATATCTACTTCTGCGTTTATTGTACAACTTATCGGGAAATGATCACTTCCTATACTTGTGGTTTCATTTACATACCATTCACAGGAACTTGTCAAGCTATGTGAGACCAGAGTTAAGTCAATGCATGACATTGTATTTGACCGTATATCTATTCTTGTTCCATTTCCCTTGTTTCCCTTGTGGGAAACCTTTCTTAACCTTCCCTTGCATACTAACTGTCTGATATCCATGAGTTCTTCTACTACTATTCCATTGTGATCTGTTTGCTTACTTCCCCATAAACTATTATGTGCATTAAAGTCCCCACACCAGATCTCTCTACCACCATGCCTTCTTATTATCTTCTCCATTGTTTCAACATCTAATAGTTTACAGGGGTTATCCATCCATCCATTTTCTATACCACTTCATCCTCATTAGGGTCGCGGGGGCATGCTGGAGCCTATCCCAGCTGACTTCGGGCGACACACGGGGTACACCCTGGACTGGTCGCCAGCCAATCGCAGGGCACATATAGACAAACAACCATTCACACTCACAGTCATACCTATGGACAACTTAGAGTCGCCAATTAACCAATTATTTTTTGGGAATGTGGGAGGAAGCCGGAGTGCCCGGAGAAAACCCACGCGCACACGGGGAGAACATGCAAACTCCACACAGAAATGCCCAGGGGAGAATCGAACCAAGGTCTTCCCGATCTCCAGGCTGTTCCTGTATTGGCCAACGTGCTAACCACTAGACCACCGTGCGGCCCTACAGGGGTTATATATATTAATAATGATTATATTTGTATTTGCTTGATGTATTTCAATAATCACACATTCTATTTCATTTAATGTTGTTATTCTATTATATATTATTTCATCCCTCACAAATGTTGCACACCCTCCCCCTTGGTTTTCTTTTCGATCGAATCGCACTGATTCATAGCCATTCAACACATAATCCAGCTGTGGTCTAAGCCACGTTTCTTGCACACATATAATATCAGGTCTTTTCCTACTTTCTGTTATATATTTCTTAAGTTCTTGTCCATTTGCTATTAAACTTCTTGCATTCCATTGTAGGATGTGGAGTACCATTGTGAATTTAATTACCGTTCTGAGGTCCTGCATCATTATGTATAGTCAACATACTATGTATTTCTTCTGCTTTCACGTCTTTGATGTTTAAATATTGTTCTGCCGCTTCCACAACCGTTTTGATCCTGTCACTTTTCCTTTCCTGCCTCGTGGCCACATTGATGACTTTACATATAAAAGCTACAAAGTTCTTTTTATTTACTACTAATGTGTCTTCTTCAATTGCACACTTATGATTACATTTCTGTTGGGGAGCATTCCATTCTGATTGAGATCTTCTATGGTCTGTTCTCTGAGGAAGTCCTACTGCTTGTCCTGTCTGGTCTATATGAGTTTCCTGATTCTCTACTGGTTTATTTTGCTTAATTACACACACACCTATATTCTTTACTGCTTCAGCATATGATACCTTATTTTCTCTTTTGTATTTTTGCACTTCTTTGGCATGTCTTTGCACTTCACAGCCGCCATATGTGGCACTATGTTCTCCTCCACAATTGCAACATCTTAGTTTAGCATCGCTAGCACACTTCCCATAGTCATGTTCTCCACCACACTTTGCACACCTTTGCCTCCACTGACATTGCTGTGCCGTGTGTCCCATTCTCTGTCATTTGTAACATCTTAGTGGTTGAGGAATGTACTCCCTCACCCTAAAATTCATACATCCTATACGTATGTCTGTCGGTATTGTCTTTTCAAATACAAGTAATACAGACAAACTGTCACTTTTTACTCCTCCTCTGCTGGTTTGGAGTCGTCTAGCTTCTGTTATTTTGCCACCTCTTATTTCTCTCTTCACCTCATCCATGGACATTTCCATCGGTACATTTGATATAACTCCTCTTATTGCTGCTGCCTCTCCTGGTATGTGTACTTTTATTTCTCCTTCATCAAGGTACTTCAATCTCATAATGTTTTCTTGCTGTCTTTTATTTGCTGTCGAAATTAGTATTCTTCTGTTATTGAGCATTTTGGCGTGTTTAACTTTCCCTATTTCTTTTTCAATTGCTTTAGTCAGATGAACTGGGTGAAAATGTCCTTTATCTTTGCTCATTGTAATAATAACTTTGTATTCTTCATCTGACTCTTCTTTGCCATTTGTTTTAGCTCGTATTTTTTTCTTTGTTTGTCTTCCATCATGATCTTTTCCGCTGCTTGCTTCTGACCATGACTGTTTCCTTGCTATTTTAACCTGTGTGTACTCCATCTCCTCGGCCCCTTCGTCGCTAACATCATCTGAGCTACAGCCACTGATCTAAAAAAAAAGACTGGATCGAGCAACCTATTGTTTTCACGCGCCAAAATTTGAAGCCAGATTTTTTCGATCGCCGCCATCTTGGTGAGACCACCTTACGCGCCACAGCTTTGTGATTGTGCTGGTATACGAACGCAGAATTAGTGAAAAATCATCAAAAACATCAGGAGTGCCAGTGAAGGAAGCGAGGATGAGGAAACACAACTTAAAAAGCACTTCCCAAGAACCTTCCACTCGTAAGTACTTTTACTTGGCACTTTTTTTTTGACCTGATATATGTGCCACTACTTGAACGGCTTTGCTTTGAAAAGTTCTTACTTTGAAGTTTTACCAGTGCGTTGCCATACTGTTGTCTCACAGCAAAGTGGTCTCACCAAGATGGCCGCCGCAAATTTCCACTGGCCTCAAAAATAAAACAATAGAAGCTCGATCCAGTCTTTTTTTTTTAGATCAGTGGCTACAGCCCATTGTTACACTCACGGTACAGTTTGGTTGCACTCGCACTTCAGCTCCCTCCGCTCCACCGCCACCAGCTTTTCCTATCTCTTTTGGTTTGTTGCAGGTCGTGGCGCACCGGTCTCGTCGTACCGGGCCCATATAGGCCGTCGACCGAGACCTATGCAGTCCACTTCCCACAACCCACCTCCAGTCCAGATATCAAATCTCTCAACTGTATATTCAATACTTATTGTATTCCTTATCTCGCACTTTTCACGCTTCAATTTTGGCGCCTCGAGCATTCGACAGTCACTTCCGCCTCCCGCTGTTCTTTTTCCCCAATCTTCAAGACCTTATTTGCTCACAGCACGCTCTGCTGCCCCCTTTGGCCTCAACTGGAACCACCTAACTCACTTTTTACCGTCCCGAAAGCCACCCTACGGTGGCCTGTGACGGACATAAAAAATGATCTGACCCTCTATCGCCCTCCTTGTGGCTACTTAAAAAATAGACTAACGTTTTTTTAACCTTTTTACAACGAACAAGTATACATTAAGAGTATAAAAATAACAGACAACACAGAGAACAAAGCCAGGGGTTACATCAAATAAAACCTTTTAAGCAGAACAAATTGTTAAGGTTTTGACAACCTTAATTCACATCCTGCCTCACCCGCATCAGAAGCATCAGTCACTTGCTACCTCATAGCTAGAAGTCCAATGCGCTATCCATTGCACCACGGAGCCACCTTCGCACATCTTTGTACCTTTTTCTTTTCTTTCACGTTTCTATCACATTGTTCTGTAAGACTGATTTTTTTTCATTTTCAAGAGTTTCTATATGTACTGTTCCGCATAGTATACGTAGAAGCAGCGTCGAGCGCTGAGCCGTACGTCAACGTCGCCGCCATATTGGATGTGGTAAGGCTGCGCCGTCATTTAATACAAGTAAATGTACTTACTTTCATAAAGCGCCTTTCTACAAAGATATTTAAGTTAATGCCTCTCGTTTATATATTCACACAGGCAGTAATATACTTGGGAAACAGTTAGGCACCAAAAACTATGTATTTGATCTTCTCAGGTGGCTAAGAACTACAGTATATTGGTCCCACACTGGAGTAAAACTAAAACTATACTGTGTGTGTGTGTGTGTGTGTGTGTGTGTGTATAGTAGTTTTAATGCAATATAGTTTTTAATTTTTCTGGAGTAAAATTGTTGGAAAGCAACAATACTCTTAAATGAGTACCGTGGTGTTGTTAGGTACTCCACCTATCTCTGAGAAGATAATTCATGTGTTACATATTTTATGTAAGAATGATGCTTCATAACCATCGAGCACAAACTGTGATCCTGGACCACGACACTTCTATGGTTAAGCCAAAAATACACGGTCTGTCTATAGTTTTTCCAACCTGTATTAACATAAAACTCCAAAGGAGCTCCAAAACAGCCACAAACTTCACTGCACATCACTGGATGGAATGTCCTTTGTGTAGTTTTAATGTTTTAATTCTGCATCTAGATCCAGACCAGGACTAATACACCCTCAGATCAATACATGTTCTTCTACCACCTAAATTTGCCTTGTAAAGAAAAAAGTAATAAATCAAACACCTAAAAAAAATCAATATATGTATATATATTTTTTAATTCATTACATCCAAATTTAAAATCGATCTTGAAAGACACAGTGAACATTAAATGAGCACACATACAGCCCAACTAAATTTAAGTACAGTAAACAACCCCACATTGTTTTGTAGTTATTCTTCTATGGGTGCTTTCACAGATGTAGTTTGGTCCTCCAGTCCGGACTAAAAAAAGATATTTGGTGGTAACTTTTGTGTTTCAGTTAGAGTTCACACTTGTATTTTTGTCAGCGGACCAAATAATGTTTGGTTAAGCATAAAGTTGCACCTCTATTGGACAGCATATGTGATGTACAGTATATACTGTGTTGTCTGATGACCTCACACACCCAAAACATGTCTTTCGGGTCACATACAAGAAAGACAATATAAATGACATGAGGCGGTGGTGTTTCTGATGACAACAGAGAACTATAATGGTCATCAGGACTCTGCTGAAAAGATCCAGGTACCGTATGTTTAACTACTTTAGGTACACTACTGGGCTGACACTTCTTTGTTATTTTTTCATCATTTGCACTCAACTTTCTGTTGAGTTTTGCATTTGGTGACATATCCAGTGTTTTTGTGCGTTGGTAGTCGGCCTTCACTCAGGACTAGAATCCACTTGCACGGCGACTGAGACCCATCTGTCAGTCCTGTTTGACCCTGACCAAAATGACAAGTGTGAACACACAGTGTCTAACCCTAACCCTAGCCTTAGCCTTGGCCTTAGCAAGTTTGTAATAGATCTTGAAAGAAAGTGAAAGTGGAACAATCACACATACGGCCCACGGCCAGTCAGTAAACAGCACATTCTCTCTTTATAGTCAATCTTCTGTTTACTGGCTGACAAAATGTGTCTACAATAAAACTATTTTGGCAAAACATAAAACATTGTGGCTTGATTTTAGTGTAATATCTTCCAGGTTATATATGATGCATATGAACATTCATCACATACGTAAACAGAAGGACATACATGAAGTGTAAGACAAAAATATTGAAAAACGTGGGTCTAAGGGCACAAATAGTATTCCAATTTGGAACAGGAAATGATTACAATTGACAGTACTGTACCAACTGTGCACTTTACTATTTGTTTTTTTAAAGCTTGTCATTAGATTTTAACTGCAAAATTACTGTAGTTTTGGCTATTTGGATAGCATTTTACACTGAAATAGGCAAAACATGCATAAGCAGAAAGTAGGTCAGGTTGTCCATACCTAAACATAAAAAGTTTCTTCTGCATGTGCACAGGTCACATACACCTAAAGGATCCTTCCTGTCTTTTGGAAAGTACCTGTGTTGTGTTGCTGACATTTTGGACTCCAATCAGTTCAAGCAGCTCAGCGTCTCAACAGGGCAGCTGTACTTTTTTCCCCCACTTTCCATGTGTGTGAAAGCATGAGGTGGTGTGTGTCCGTGTTCTACTGGAACGCCAACAGGAACATGAGCACTACGTTGATGATGATGAGTAGCATCATGATGAGAAAAACAACCACCTTCTGTGTCTCTGGTGGTAGGTTGCAACGCAGCATGGTGTTGACCAAACCCATTCTCTGCCTGCTCCACCTCCCTGAGCCGCTGCCCCGAGCCATTGGTTCTGTCTTCTTCCAGCACACCTCTTCCGTCTCCGTTCTCTCAGCACCAACCCTGCACACCACACTGTGTCCCCTCGTCCTTCTCCTTGTCGATCTCTCCTGCCCCTCAGTTCTAGCAGATGCCTCGTTCTTTTCTGCTGCCACTTTGCCAATGTTGACTGGAGCCCCGGCCTGCTCGTGGAGGCTGTGTGTGAAAAATCTTGTGGTTTTATTTATGGCTTTTGTGGTGTTACATACCAAAGTGTCCGCCCTCCTTTAATCTTCTCTCGTCTCTGTCTTGCACTGGTTTTCCTTGTGTTCCTCTTCACACTATGGCTCCAAATATCAGCATAAATGACCAAGGAGGATACTGCATGTAGATATCGCCTATTTTCCATCATTTATGTCATCTTGCCTTCTTGTGTGGCATTCCTCATCCCATCACTGTTACAATCACATGAAAAAAAGAAAAAAAAACAAAAATGGTGGCTTTGTTTTCCTGCTGTCCCCACCCACCTTTTGTCATGGTTTTCCCGGTAACACGGTACTCACTGCTCTTGCTAGAGATGCTCTGCCTCAGCACTCCACCGTCGTCTCTTTCCTTTTTTTGCCTTCCTGCCCTTTCTTGTTCTGTGCCCTGCCTTGCAGAGCCAGCAGCCAATCACGTTACAGAGTATGTCAGTGTGCACTGGATACCGGCTGAGGCTGAGCCATAGCAACCCTGAACAGGCAAGGAGGTAGTGGGGGTGGGTTGTTAGGCAGAGACACATAGAAATGGAGGTAGAAGAAAAGGAAGCTGAAAAATGAAGTCAAAAGGAAATGATTTGTTCATGTCCGTGTCATTTAAAATCTATTTTTATCAGTTTTGTAAAAGGCACATTTTGATGGAACTGTTTCTAAGCTTACAAATGAATGGTAACCTGACTTAAATTCGTTTTGAAAAGAAACATAATAGAATAGGCTTTTATTGTCAGTGCACCGTGTGACACAATAAAACTGTAGGGGATGCGCCCCCACAGCAGCACACTTTAAAATCCAGTTACAGGGACATAATTAAAAATAATTAAGACAATCAATAAACCACCCGCATTTTAAAGATAGTATGTACAAAGGAGGGTGAGATAGGAGTGGATTTTCACTGCTGTCCCGTCCCACTCCCAGTTAAATGACTACCACTCCCGTCACACTCCCACTTAAAATGACTCCTGTAATGTTCACATTTTATTTTTCTTTTATCTTTGCCTACATTGAATTGGATTTGATCTTCTCCTCATTCTTTTTTTAGATTACTTTGTGTTCTGCAGTTGTTTTTGCTGAAGATATGGCAACAGGAACAGTTAAATCTCTAGTAATATAGGGAGGTATGTATTGCCTTAAAAAAAAAACAACAACAACAACAACAACAACTAACTTTCACAAAAAGGCAAAAAAAAATTACATGGCCTGTGGTCCCTATAATTTTTTGAAGGCTGAGCTGTTCCTATTTCTAGCTCTTTGAGGTCAGTTACAGTCAAAAAGAAGAAAGAAAAACAAAACAGTACATGGATCACGCCATGTCAACTGAAGTTGAATACAAACATAATGTTGCAGTTTACTAATTTATTGAACAATTGCAAACTTGCACCAAGCAACAGAATGAATTAAGAAACGTACATCAAGGCTTGTAATCACTACAAATCACTGTGATAAAAAAAATAAAACTGCCATAAGAGTCTACTTTCACGCATCCCTGACTGACAGGTGTATCGGACACTGACCACATTTTACAAGCAGCATACACAGTGTGTGTGTTCCACTCTTCTGAAGTTAAGTAAAGTTTGCGCCTTCCTTGCCAGTCTTGTGAGCTTAATGGTTTGATGGTTATTTGTGATTTGGTGTTGCACACTGTTTTACCACGACTACGTTTCCATGTACAGTACTAAAACTGTCGGATTACCGAAATACTTTGGTTTCTCCACCTCAGTGTGAAGTCCCACTTTACATATACTCTCTCTAATGCGATTGTTGGCTAAATGTCGTCTCCTCCTTGATCAATAATCCATAAACCACAGACTATTAAATGATAACAACTGGTTAGCATTCAATAGCAAACATGACAGATATAGTGTAACAACCAACTTACATTACATCGCCCGGTGTAGTATTGTTAATGTTCTAAATAATGCTAAGAGCCTGATATGATATATTTATGCAATTGAAGCATGTAATTCAGCAGAAAAGCAGTGCTATAGATGCTTTCTTCCACCACAGCACTAAAGCTGCAAAAAAAAACAAAGAAATCCAGAAGCAGTAGAATTTCCCTGAGCATAAACTGCTTCAGGCAGATGAGACATGGTGGAACTCTTCTTCTACATGTGGGAGAGATTGTCAACCAGGGAGATATCAGCTGAAAAACATGTTTCAGTATCCAAGGTGATTCCCCTGGTTTCACTGCTTCTCAGAACTGCTCCAGCTTCTGAGCGCCAAGGTGGCAAGCTGACGTCACCGTCGTTTCAAGGCTATTGAAACGGTTTATGGTCTTGCTGTACGTACCTACATGGACATTTGATTTAAAAATCTGGGATTCCGTGACTCTGGAAATGTTGAGCCTGTAAAAGCTGGACTTATTACAGACATGCAGTCAGTGACTCAGACCTCAGCACCTTCATCATCTGGATCAAGCTCTGCCACCAGCTCTGCCCCAGTTCCTGCAGCAACAGGTGGGATATGGAAAGAATTTGACTCGCAGGTCCTTGCATCTCCGCTGCATCAAACAACAAGCATGGTTGTACGAATTGAAATGCACAGGCACTCAGAAGAAGGGCCAATTCCTTCTGTTCAGGATCCACTACTTTGGTGGAAAACCAATGCACAAACATACCCCTCTCTTAGCAGACTTGCTAAAAAACACCCGGGAGTGGTTGCAGCATCAGTGCCAGCTGAGAGAAATCTTTCAAAGGCAGGACTACTAAGTCACAGGCGATGTGCATTAAAGGCAAAAAATGTTGAATATGATACTGTTCCTGAACAAAACCTCTAACCAAATCCTCTGTTCTGCACAGGGGGACAGGGACCCCAGGAGGACTCTTTCTTGTAACTCAAGAGTTTGGGGGTTGTTTAGTTATTTACATTTTATTATTTTTGTATTTTCATTGTTTGTTTTATTTGCAATTATTCTTTCAAATCCAGAAAAGACATACACTAAAGGGGAAATAGGTTGTTTTATTTTTGCACTGCATTATATTTCCTAAAAAAAATAACCCATGCTACTTGAACAAATAATTTGCTTTAAATCTTTTATAATATTTGTTGTGGAGTGATAATTTTGTACACTTTGAACAGAAAGAAGTGCAATGAAGGGTTGAAATGTTTTTTTTTTTTATTTTGCCACTGTATTATATTTCCTAAAAAAAATCCATGCTGTCTTTTTGAATATTTGTTGCGGAGTGATAAGTGTGTAAGCTTTGTTTATTTACAAGAAAAAACAGAAAGAAGTGAAATGTTCTCAAGTGATTTTGTGTTGTTTCCCAATAAAAACTGTTATTGTGCTAATAAAGTATTTTATATTTACTTATAAACTCTCCCCAAATTCTTTCCTGAATTTTAACTGAATAATAATCTAAAAGGCAAATCACAAAAAAAGGTCACAAAAATTCATTCAGATTGATGATGCATCCACCTTAATTTTTAAAAAGTATCGTATTGGCGATACTGGAACGGTATTTATTGGTATCGGATCGATGCAGACCCCGAAATGGAATACACCTACTGTCACAGAAATGTGCGTCTCGCGCATGTGCAGAACCGATCGTGTTTCCGGTACGGATTGTGAAGTGTCAGAGACAAGTGAACTGAACTGTGCTCTCTTTTGGAATTGAGCACTCGTATTGGCGTTAAGGTTGTCAAGAAAACTTTAGAAGAGCGCTACAATACACTGAAAGGAAACAATTATCAAGATGACAACAAAGCCACAACCAATCCAACACAACACAAACTTAAGCAAGTGACAACACTGTACGATTCGTCACAGAATAATAAATTACCAGTAAGTGGATGGAGTTTAGGGCACGCTCGGCGCCATCAAACAATTGACTATCTTTAAAATATAGTTTTACATGGAACTAGCAGTTGAAATGTAGGGGAGACTGGGGACAGTTGCAACAAGCCTTATTTGTCTAATCAGTAACATGCTAGAGTGATGACACTCATACTGCACATGCTCAGTTAGACCCTCTACTCGCCAAGAAGAAAGCAGCCATACTGCGCATCTGGTCCAGCTTCTATCAAGACAAAGTTGTTTTGGAGGTATGAAAGTAGCTTTTTTCACGAGCTGTATTTTTGTCATACTATCCTAATATTTTGTATGAATTACTCCTACATGGTTTGAATCACTGTTTTGTTGACTATTCAGCAACATTGCTTACATTTGTCAATGTCACTGCGGCTAGTTGGCACATGGTGTTTTGTTGTGACTGATACTATGGGGACGGTTGCAACTGTTGCAACTGTCCCCATGCTAACTAGGCACAGTTAATATATTTTATTGCTCATGATGGGCAAAATAGGGAATCATAATAAGAAATTAATGCTAATGATAAACAAAATAAGACAGCAGATTTGTTAGGGAAGAGGCGAGTGTTGCAGTTTTATTTTTTAAGCATTTGTGTGCCTTTAACAAAACTTAAAAATCAAACTTTATATTCACTGGAGTTTTAAAACAATGTGAATTTTGTTCACTAAAAACTGTTCACTGTTTGTTCACTTAAATGTTTTTTGCACTGCTAATTATTCTATTCTTTTTGTCCCAAAGAGTTTTTATAGCGTCCGTAACATTTGCACATTGACTCAAAGTAGGCCTATTTTTTTACACAAAACTAAACTTATTAAATACTTTAATATTGTATACTGTGGTTATTTAAACAAAAAGCATTAAAGTTTGGTGAAATTTAATGTTTTTTGATATGTTGCAACTGTCCCCAGGTTTGAGGTCAGTTGCAACGTCTGAATTTTTTTATTCAAATAAATATTGTGATTGATAAGTTATATGTAGCCATCTTTAAATGGTATGGGTATTTAGCAGACAGATGTACGTTTACTATGTAAAGATTTGGTGTGCCTAGTTTAAATAATCTCTGAGTAATTGAGAGTAATGTAAAAAGTGTTGCAACTGTAACCTAGTCTCCCCTACTGGTGACTATTATTAAATGTGTATGTATTTTACCGCTGGATTATTTTATCAGGAATACTGAATAAGGATGGAAAATATGGCTTTGCATGCCGCTTGACTTGTCGTTTGCCGCCAGGCACAACAGTAGCCGCTGGTTGCCTGCACCTGTTGGGATTTCCGCGGAGCAACGAATCAGGAGGGAACCTCACGTCAGCTGACTGAAGTCATGTGACAGTTACTGGTTGACGTTTGTGATGTGGGTTAAATGGGTTGGTTCCACTGATCTTTACTTATAAGTCTGGATAGCTCATACGTCGCACCCGCCCGTGCAAGCCGCTGAAGCCAAAGAGACGCCATCTTACCACTCACATCTCGACTACATTGGCACAGCGTACATAGTGTACAAAGCAGATGAAGAGGCTCGCAGAACATCTATATTTTAAATTAAAAAGCGGGGAGATTCTCCCATTCCTTCAAGTAACGCAACCTTCGTCCCTTAAAAAAACATTTGATACGTTATTCTCTATCTTTTGGCTATATTAAATGTACTTTTTCCCCTTCCAATTCTCATTGTCTTTGGGGCAAAATTCTACTCTGCACGATGATCCTTTACTTTTTTTTTCTTACTTTCATACATTTCACTATGCTCTCGTCTGTACAAAATATGAATCATAAAAGAGAGTGACTTTGGACAAGTTTTAAAATCATTTAACATTTTGCTGATTTTTTTGTTTGTGTTATGAAATAGAAATAACCTCTTTTCTGCTATAGAAATATATTTGAACAAAAACCACAGGAATAATATGTGATAACCATAATGTGTAATAACCATAAACACATACACAGAAAAAAACAACAACACTGAAACAAAACCATATGCTTTGGGTAAGACAATACGTTGTTTGCAATCTCAAACATACCGGTATGCATGTTCAGTAACATTATTTTCCAGGACATTTCATATGAATTAATCCTTTTACGTCAGTCATTCAGCAGCAAAAAAACCTGTTGTTTATCCAAATGAAGGGTCATGCCGGGTCAATTGTATGCAAACTGGCTTGCTAACTGCACTGTATACAATGCCTGGTAAGCATCATGGAACGCAACCTTCGTCCGTTCAAGAAATACATATATCATGGTATAACAAAAAAGTACGTAAATTTACTCTTAGCTTTTATAGAGCTATATAAACGTATCAATTCTGGACATACATTTACACGATCGAAAATATCTGAGATCGACAGTGCAAAACCCTTAAATTATCAACCATAAATCTACATTTCAATCATACTTACAGGTGAAATGTTCGTCCACAGCCTTTGAACTGGTGATTTGTGCAGTTAATAGCTGCACATGCAGGCATCTTACGGCAACATTCGTGTCCAATGCGAATTAACTAAAGAAGTTCACCACGAATGCAAAAGCTTGTCGAGAAGTGTTTCTTGCGAGTGGCAATGTGGCGGCCGTGTGGCTTCACAAGTCATCGCCAAGTGGTTGGTTCCGGGTAACTATTTATCATGCACCGTCACGATCACGTGATTAATAGTAAAGTTGACTCCGATCTCGCGGGATTCATGAAAAGGTGTCAGGCTCTAATGTGTGTGGTCTGCTGTTGTGATTGGTACGTTGTGTGTCATCTTATCTTTCCTAACCGGCGATTGACTGCGGAGCAGGGCGAGACGAGTGTCGGATGGAGGAAGAGAAGCAGAGGGGACACGAGAGCAATTCGAGTTACAAGTTACAAAACGAGACTTTTGGACGGTCTAACGGCGGAGGGCGGGACACGTTGTTCTAGCTTCGTTGGACATGAAAAGAGGATGTTGCTGCTGGACACTGCGGAGAATTTTCCAGCTTCGTTTGGAGATGAAAAGTGGCTATTGCTGTGGACGCCAGAGGAACGTGCTGAGCTCGATGACAACCTCCGTGACAATTGCAAGACAAGCAAAGACAAAATATAATAAATTATACCACAGTGCATTAGTCAGTATCGTGTCACACGACAATTTATTCGGTGTGAAGCCCCTGTACTTGAGTGACACGACTCAAAGTTAAGTGACAATGAATCTAAATTAGACTGTTACAAACGACACCACTAGATGGCGCCAAAGGCACGTCTGTACGTTCACCCACAGTGCCCTCCAAAAGTATTGCAGCTGTGAGGACAATTCCTTTATTTTTGCCGTAGACTGTAGGGTTGTAGAGTTTGGGTTTGGGTTAGGTTAGACATGACATCAAAAGATTAACATGAGACCAAAGAGCAACATTTCATCTTTTTATTTCCAGGTATTTACATCTGGATCGGATGCTCAACTTGAAAAATGTCAAACTCATGGCCCGGTGGACAGATCTGGTTCACCACATTATTATTTGTGGCCTGCAAATAATGGGCACGTAATCTTTCTTGCTAAGTGTATGTGTTCTTTCAGTTTTGATTGAAAAATTGCACTGACCATGTCAACGCCAATAAATGTCTTTTCCACTTTACGGTCAAATTTGTGTGACATTTTTCTACACAATTCAGACACGTCATTTCAGCAGCTACACTATTCCGCAAAATGACATTTTAATCCAAAAAGTATCTACACACCATTCTAGTCATAACAATATCTGAACCATATTGCCACAGATTCCTTTAAAATGTTTCATAAATTGACATGAAATTAGTGACTGGTAGAAAAGTGAAAGTCAAGGACACTCAGATTTAGTCAAACACAAAACATTTACCCCCGAAAGTTCGACAAAAGTCATCTAAACTTTGCAAGGAATAAAAGGCACAATTTCTAAAGCATTTGCTGGATCTTCTTTAATCTTCACAAGACAGATGTCACACAAACGTCACTAACAATGACCGTTGACATAAGATACACACGTGTAGCATTGTGTTAAGTCAATATGGTTTTCCTCCATGAGCAGAGAGAATGTCCTGCCTTTCTGGAGCAGTTGGCATGTCAGGTCTCACACCCTCTCTCCTCCTCTGCAACATGATGTTATGCTGTCAAAACACAATCACAAAATAGTCAGGTAATCACACTTTGTCCAGATACGCTTGATCACATGGAGAGAACAGCATACTGAGACCACGGATGGCGGGGTAGTGCCATGTTTGCACATCACAAACACTTCAGTTCAACAGGTTTTTGACACACTTTTTATGAATTAGCTGTAGCTACCATAACTACGTGTGGGGGTTCTTTCAAATCTGTGTGCTACTTCACCAGAGACAAATAAAACAATTAGGGATGAAACGATCCACATTTTTTCACGTTCGCTCTGATCCTGATATCTGCCAATACAATTCAGATATCAAAGCTCTGTTTGCTTTAATATGCAGCCACGCCAGAAGTGAACGTCGATGTCCTAACACATGCAATGCCACACACACAAGAACTCGGCCTGACGCGTTCACAGCTTCACAGACAGACAAGACAGAACCCTTAAACCCGCACATAACTTTAACATAACTTTCACTACATTATCATTTGCATTTGATATGAGGCTGTAATAAACTCCTCTCTACAGACATGTATGATATTGTAGTGACCTGCAAGTTTTGTATAGTATAGACTTTGTGATGTACGACTGTTTTGTGTGGCCGAGTGCTTGTGTGTGTTCGTGTGTGTGTGTGTGTGTGTGTGTGTACAGACAGCTATGTTTGCTGATTCCTTTTTGGCTAGGTATGCTAATATGCTTCCAGCTACATTTGCTGACAACAGTAAATCACAGACAAGACTCATGGATCGCAAATCTCTGCAGGTTCCATTCATTCCATTCCATTTTCCTCCGCTTATCCGTGTCCGAGTCGCGGTGCAGCAGTCTTAGTAGGGAAGCCCAGACTTCTCGGTCCCCGACCACCTACTCCAGCTTCACCGGGAGGACACCAAGGCGTTGCCAGGCCAGCTGTGAGACATAATCCCTCCAGCGTGTACTAGGTCTTCCCCGGGGCCTGCTCCCGGCTGGGCATGCCCGAAACACCTCACCAGACGATTCCGGATCAGATCAACCTCATCCTTAATAATGATGAGCTGCATTGCTTTGCATAAGGGCCCATAATTATGTCATTTTTCAAGTTATATTAAGCCCCTGAAAATGAATGCGAGGGAGTTTGGTGCCTTGCTCAAAGATCTCTCCACAGTAGTTTACAAACATAGAATATCAAACTCCTCTAAAATCAAACTCTATCCAACTCCCAGTACAAATTTTTATCATTTTCTTCTCAGACTCTGTGTTCTTCAGACTAAGCGTAACCAAAGCCGTCGCCTTCAATTGAGCCAGTAAACTTTCGTGAAGAAAAATCCATACATACCCAATATTTTCTACAATTCTTGTACCTCTGGAAGTAGGCCGTGCACATATTCTTATCATAGTTGCTAACCTCCAAACACTTTCGAGAGGCATCACTTTCCTAAAAAATACAAAAGAAGCAGGTTAAATAAGGTTTAAAAGCCTTATTACATATTTATATTATTAATACAAAGGGGTGTTCACGAAACGAGACAATTCACAAGATTGGGACTAGCGGCCCCGCCTCCATCCACTGACACAAAGACTCTATGACTGACAAAAGGGCTCACTCTGTTCATGCTGTTGTTATATGGAACAAACGCGCCAAGGGGCTGAAACCAATACACAGAGTGAAACTTCTTTCTGCCTGTTTGGAGACGAGAGACGAGGAAAACAGACACGGACATGTTCATGGCAATATATTAAGGCCAGCAAAATTATCCAATTAATTTTCATTTATTGTGCGATTACTGAATTAATTATCGTCTCAGACAGGCCTAATACCCACGAGACATTTTTTTTCTGAACAAGAAATCTTGTCACGTTTTAATCTTGTGAGATCTTGTGTCACCCCTATTAATAAATCATTCTGTTTCGTGGTTGAGTTCGGCCTTTTGCTGCAATTATTGATTAAAAATGCATATTTCAGCAAAAATTATTATAATATATTATTTAATTCATTCAAGCAAAAAAATGGCAAAATGAACTAAAATGCACTGGTCACTAGGTGTCATTAATAAACACAATAAGAAGTACCAGGCTTGATCACCTCTGGTTAGTATTGCAGCCTGCAGCCTATTGCAATCTGTATGTGCAAGCGTCCCCCGCTCACTTGCCTTTACACTGCGCAGGCGTGCCTAAGCCAAAACAAACATGTCTGCTGTGTGGAACTTACCTGTCATAGAGTGATATAAACATGCCACAAAAATATCTTACAGGAGTAGCACGTTAAAAAGCTTTCATTTAATATGCCGTTTGAAGAGACCAGCTTTACCGATTGCTCTATCACTTGGAACCCACCTATGTGCTACCTGGAAGTCCTACTAGAGCTCCAACAATGTACTCAATCTCACATCCAAAGTCTACTTAACACTCGGTCTACCAGAATTCTGCAACTACTAGAATGACCATAGCAGTCATTTTGACTCTTTGTATATAATTTGCATTATCATTAAAAAGATCTAAAAATAAATTGGTGGAATAGGTAAAAAACACATCAGGACACTAAATGAAAACTATAGTGATTGAGTGTTTGATTGAATTGACACAACATAACTTCTCTGCAATTACACATGCAAACTCAAACTGCAACCATTTTCTCTGAAGCAAGGCTAAAGCCTCCATAGCTGTCACCTTCTTTCTACTTGTCATTTTTGTCTCTCTTGGGTTTAAAGTGAAGCTATAGCTAGGTTTTAGCATCACAGAGCATAAAAAACAAACAGCCAATAGAGCAGGAGGAAGGGCGGGAAAAATGTAGCAAATAGTGAAATATGACACCCCCTGTAAAAAGCAGGCAGTCAATTTGACTGCTATGGTCATTCGAGGTAGTAATACTCCGATCTCTTTTCTGTTTTTAAATTTTAATGATAAAACAATGTTAGAATAAAATATACACACATTTAGGAAAAGTCAGGGTCCTATGGGTCATAGTTTGGTTTTTTTTAACCAAGTTATGACATTGCAAATTTTGAAAACAGTCAAAATGACTGCCTTGGGAGTTCGAGTGTTAAAGGGTCACTTATTAGGCCCAGGCCATCTTTTCTTGGCCTTGAGGCATTTTACTTATTTACGACCTGTTTTTATTTCTTACAGACTTGCTTGAGGTTGTTGGCCAGGAGGCGGAGCCAGGAGAGGCACCTGTTGCTAATTTATGTTAGGGCCTCCTTAAGCCTGCCTTTTGTTCCCTTTGTTGTGGGTTTGTTTTTGTTACAGGCCACACGCCTCATAGCTGTTACCTCCAGACTTGGTGCCTAGTTTAAATATCCCTTTTGCTCTTATTACCTGTTCTCCTCGGACAATGGTTTCGTTTGGTCTCTGGCGTCTTTTCCTCAGCCACCTTTGCCATGAGTACTCAGTAGAATTTTGTTGCACCTTTTTTTTTTTCGCTTCGCTTTTATTTGCTATCTGCCTTTTGCCTTCTGTTTTTTCAAGCCGAGGCCTTCCCCTTTCGTTCACCTCCTTTTTGCCCTGCATTTGGAGAAATAAACGGACTATTTTACTGCATCTGCCTCACCTTTTTGGGTTCCTCCTCTCTGACATAACATCATTGACATGATTGAGCAACTGTGTTTATATATGTTGTCTGTAATTATGTTCTACGTCGTTTGTTTTTGGAAAGCAAACGGTAAGTTCGAAAAAATTACATTCATAGTTCATAGCGCCAGCCATGACAAACTCGTTGTTGCAGGAAAGCATCATTTGCGGAAGTCAGCTGAGTAACACCTTTCAGCTAAAGCGGAGCAAACAAACGCTTCTCGAGGTAGCTCGTCAACTTTGTTCGGTATATTTTTCATCAAAATAGTAGTCATACCAAAACGTTGTGTTGCTGCTGGCTGTTCACAGTATCCCAGTGTGACTGTAAGTCTGTTTTCTTTTCCAAAAGGTGAAGGTTTAAGACTACAACGGACAAAGCAAGTACAGAGAACGAGATACCTTGCGGTTCTAGGGTTCATAGGGGCTATTTTTTTATGTTATCACACTTAGCAGTACAACGCCATAATTCCTCATATTTGCTCAATAACTGTAGATCCGGTAGTCATGGTGCACCCCTGTGAAATATTATTGAATCTATAAACACAACTACTGATGAATTATGTGTAATTATTTTTATTGTCTTGTTGAATTGAAATATAAATTATGTATAACTTATTAATTTATTTTTATTTTTACAAGGTGCCGTTTTCGTTTTATATGGTTCTAACATCGAAGTATTCACAGCAGAAAATGAGGCAGGTATAGCTGCACCAGATACATTTAAATTTTAAAAATGTACTTTTGAGGTGAAACATCCATCCATTTTCTATACCGCTTCTTCCTCTCCAGGGTCGCGGGGGCATGCTGGAGCCTATCCCAGCTGACTTCGGGCGACAGGCGGGGTACACCCTGGACTGGTCGCCAGCCAATCGCAGGGCACATATAGACAAACAACCATTCACACTCACATTCATACCTAAGGCCAATTTAGAGTCACCAATTAACCTCACCTGCATGTTTTTGGAATGTGGGAGGAAGCCGGAGTGCCCGGAGAAAACCCGCGCGCACACAGGGAGAACATGCAAACTCCACACAGTAATGCCCAGGTCTTCCCGATCTCCAGACTGTTACTGTGTTGGCCAACGTGCTAACCACTAGACCACCGTGCGGCCCCTGAGGTGAAACAAATATTCGTAATTTCAATAAAATACAAATAAAAAAAAAAAGGCATGAAATCGCTCATTGCCCACCCCTGGTATCTACAGTATATACACTGCTCAAAAAAATTAGAGGAACACTTCAAAAACACATCAGGTCTAAACTGGGGGAAAAATGATCTTGAATATCTTTCCTGATAATAAGTGGGTGATGTATTAGTAACAAAATGATGCCACATCATTTGATAGAAATGAAAATGATCACCCTATAGAGGGGGGAAATCAAAGACACCCCAAAAATGAAAGTGAAAAAATGATGCAACACACTGGTCCATTTTGCTAAAATGTCATTGTAGCAAATCAAAATGATTCTCAATAGTTTGTGCGGCCCCCACGTGCTTGTACGCATGACTGACAATGTTGGGGCATGCTCCTAATGAGACTACAGATGGTGTCCTGGGGGATCTCCTCCCAGATCTGGACCAGGGCATCACTGCGGTACCTGGACGCATGGAGGAGATTCCAGGAGACTGGTAGTTACTCCAGGAGAGCTGGACAGGGCCGTAGAAGGTCCTTCAACCCTCAGCAGGATTGGTATCTGCTCCTTTGTGCAAGGAGGAACAGGATGAGCACTACCACAGCCCTACAAAATGACCTCCAGCAGGCCACTGGTGTGAATGTTTCTGACCAAACAATCAGAAACAGGCTCCATGAGGGTGGCCTGAGGGCCCGACGTCCTGTAGTGGGCCCTGTGGTCACTGCCCAGCACCGTAGAGCTCCATTGGCATTTGCCATAGACCACCAAAATTGGCAACTACACCACTGGTGCCCTGTGCTCTTCCCTGATGAGAGCAAGTTCAACCTGAGCACATGCGACAGACGTGAAAGGGTCTGGAGATGCCGTGAAGAACATTATGCTGCCTGCAACATCATTCAGCATGACCGGTTTGGTGGTGGGTCTGTGATGGTCTGGAGAAGCATATCCCTGGAAGGACGCACAGACCTCTACAGGTTAGATAATGGCACCCTGACTGCTATTAGGTATCGGGATGAAATCCTTGGACCCATGGTCAGAACCTACGCTGGTGCAGTGGGACCTGGGTTCCTCCTGGTCCACCACAATGCCCGACCTCATGTGGCTAGTGTATGCAGGTAGTTCCTGGAGGATGAAGGAATTGATACCATTGACTGGCCCCCACGTTCACCTGACCTAAACCCAATAGAACACCTCTGGGACATTATGTTTAGGTCCATCTGGCGCCGCCAGGTTGCTCCTCAGACTGCCCAGGAGCTCATTGATGCCCTGGTCCAGATCTGGGAGGAGATCCCCCAGGATACCATCCGTAGTCTCATTAGGAGCATGCTCCGACGTTGTCAGGCATGCGGACAAGCACGTGGGGGCCACACAAACTACTGAGAATCATTTTGAGTTGCTACAATGACATTTTGGCAAATGGACCAGTCTGCTGCATCATTTTTTCACTTTCATTTATGGGGTGTCTTTGATTTCCCCCCTCTATAGGCCGATCATTTTCATTTCTATCAAATGATGTGGCATCATTTTGTTACTAATACATCACCCACTTATTATCAGGAAAGATATTCAAGATCATTTTTCCCCCAGTTTAGATCTGATGTGTTTTTGAAGTGTTCCTGTACTTTTTTTGAGCAGTATATTTGGTCCAAAATTAGAAAAAAAGCTGGACAGCTCACTTCAATGCATGGATTTAGGTCCTGATTCCGAATTTTTCTGGCATTTCTGTCCATTTGTATCTGGAAATAGATGGACAAAAAACATGTTACACACCAATACTTGAGTTATATTGAACTTGTTGGCTGTAGCATATTCTCGGTTTCATTTGACTATAATGTGATATAATGTAATTTGGGTGCCATATGATATCGTCCACAATAATACATGTATCATTTTTGACACAGTACAGAAATACAATATGGTTCTGTTGCGAGTAAACATTGAGCACAAACAGTAGCGAGAGCAGCATTTTTGGCCGTGCTATGTTAAAGATGGAAATAAAAACTAGTGTGTGAACAATTTTAAAGGAAGAACATTGCTGGCTACCGCACTCATTTCACATAAAAGAATAATGTTATTAAACAAATGATGTTCAAACCTATAAACCTGGCGCATGCACACGCAATTTGTGGTTTATCGATCTCACCGTGTGTAGTAGAGTGCCTACCCAACTCTGCATCACATCACACCCTCTCCACGCTACTACTTCACCATAGAAAGTCAATGCAAAGTGACTCATGAATGCAGCGTTCATATTAAAAACACCCTTGATTGCATTGTTACGGTGGCTACTGTCATTCTGAATCACGGCTGGTGAGAAGAAGACAAGGACGAAGAGGAATGTCACGGAACTGGTGGAAATACTGGAAAAAGGATCATATTTGGAGGACACGGCAGTGGCATAACAAATAAAAGATGATTAAGGGACAGCGGGACACTCCAATGACATTTGCTGTCATTGGAGTGTGTGGAACTTGTAGACCAATGGGAAACTAAAAAAAAAGTGGCTGGATAACAAGGCACACTTTTTTAGTGAGCATGTTTTTAAGATTTGCTTTAATTTGAAGGTGGAAACAAAGAGGCAGCTGTCCTCCTCGTATATACAGTAGTTACATTCCAGTACACACACTCCATTAAAGTACTTTATGCAAAGAAAAGTCAATACACGGTTGAAGTTAAGTCCAAGATGGCAGAGGACAAAGACCCCCAAAGTATCATAAACACCATTACGTGCCAGTGTATTAGTATACTAACAAAAACATACATAAATTCAAACGGCATACGATCCACACTGTTCTTATCCACCACCATCACCTTCGTATTGTTGACATTTAACAGGAGCCCCTTTCTTCCACTTCCCACCTTAACTCCTGTACCATGATTTGCAGATCATCTCTTCTGCTGCAAATGAGAGATGCACCACTGGCAAAGCCTATGTTGTTCAGCTGCTTGCCTCCAATCTGCGCTCCACCCTCAAAATCCTCAGTAATAGCTCTCATAATGTGTTCCGAATAAATGTTGAACAGGTACAGTGAAATTATGCAGCCTTGTCTCACTCCAGGTTCAATGTTGAACCATTAAAATTTAAGGAATCTGTGCAGATCGATCGATTAAAGTTTCTTAAAAGTTTTTACTGGTTGAAGTGTACGGTAACACTAATACTGCCAACTTGCAGTCTCGTTCCCATTCCCATTGCTGAACAATGAGATGGCGACAAACTGCTTTCACCTTATCCATTTGTCGTTAACATTCACATACTTCACTGGGAAAAGCTCCAAAACAGGAGGCTTTAACCATGGAAGAGGTTTTTCAAGCTCTGGAGTCTTCTTGGCACTATATCGACACCGTTTTTGTTTACCGAGTGGACGCATGATGCCATACACACTTCCTGTCCCTCACTTTTAATGTGTATCATGTGGAAAATCAGTACACCTCTGTCCAAAACCAAATGTTCCATACATCTGTGTAGGCTCTCAGTTGTACAGGAGTTGTCCATCGAGGGAAAGGCTTCTTGAGACATCACCTGTACTTCTGTGAAGAAGGTGTCGGACGTTTCGCTCCTCATCCGAAGAGCTTCGTCAGCGAACTCGCTGTCCTCAAAAGAGTGATTGGTAGCTTTAATTGGTAGCTTTGATTGGAAACTAAGCAAGCTCCAAAAAAGGCTTTATCAACATCGCAGGGACAATTCTAGTGGGCCTCAATCAGCAGTACATCTACACCTTAAAGCTACCAATCACTCTTTTGGGGACAGCGAGGTAAAGATTTTGGCCAAAGAAAACAGATGGTTTGAAAGAGGAGTAAAGGAAGCTATTTTTGTCAAACAACAGAACCCATCATTGAATTGGAATGGTGGTTTGAGGTTTAATTTGGACCCTGTGTTCAGCAGGTTACTGAGACCAAAACCCACAGCTCTTAGTCTTGCAAATGAGGTGGAGCCAGGGCCGAGCCAGAACAATAGATGCTAACGAGCCACTATCAGAGTCGTTCATACCCATAAACAATATATAAATAATTTTAATCCACAAACTAATTAATAATACATAAAACGTAAGGTTGAAATATAGTACAGCCAAGAAGTACAATCTACATGTAGGCCATGGTTTTTATGCAGTAGTTCGACCTCGATGTACTCCACTAGTCAAGGTTACTTTTTATACCCAATAGACTTACCTGTGAAACGCGAGAAAGAGCTAGCAGTGAAGGACGAGCGGAACCTTAAGGAAGCTTTTGATCATATGAATCCATGGACTTCAGTCTATGATGTAAAAGGAAAATATAAAATTAATCCACACATTTGCGTGTTCAGTGTAAATGAAGTATATTAAATGAATCCATAGACTTGAGTGTCACCGTCAGGCTAATGCTAACAGCAGCCCCTGTGTAGCAGGAAAACCAAAGCACGCAGTAACCCATGACTGACAGCAACGTCAGCCAATAGAATCCAGTCAATCTTGTTTTTACAGACTGACAAGCGAATTCGCCAATGACTTTCGAGACTTCGGTGTAATTTCTCCAACCCTTTTAAATTGAATGAAACAGGTTTGAACTATTTGACAACTTAAGTAGAAAGTTTGAAAAGTTTATTTTCATAAATGAGTCCAAGTGACTTTGATGTTAAGCTGCAACGTCTTATTGGAAAATGTAAAAGAAAGGTTAAACTTTAAAAGGGCGTGACTCAGATCATAGTGCGGTTGCATTGCAGCGCACACACAATGGCTGCTCTAAAGATAGGAAAGGAAACAAATTTCAGGCCCGCCGCGTCTAGCGAAAAATATGAGAAAAAAATTATTAAAAATTCTGGAAATAGTTGAAAGTCAAGAAAAACACAGCAGAAAGGATGTCGAATCGTCCAGGGTAAGTTTTATGTCAATTTAGTATACCGTTACTCATTTGTTGAATTAAAATATCGGCGTTATTCAAATAATGAGAAACGGGTGAGCTGAGGAAAAAGTTTGTGTTAATCACTGCTCAGTTGGACACCGCAAGACAAGTTATATGACTGGAAAAAGACTCTTTAACTAATTGTGCCCAACGTGATAGGACTGTCACCGTGCGATCATAATGTATGAACTTTAATGAGCATGAAAACATGTGAATTAAGTTGATGAAAGTTGATCGCAGTTTGCTCAACTTATGTAGTATAAAAGGTAGAACCGATTAGTTCATGACAAAGCAATTAAATCGTATTTCTCCTGCTGTCAATTTAGTTGACGTTATGGTTTCACTTCACATTTATTATAGGTTTAAACATCTGCTGTCCAAACATTTCATTATGGATGTCATTTTTTATCCACAAAACTGGCACATACTGACAGTTGAGATAGCATAAAATAGTCAAATCTTATAACGTATTGATATACGTTAGCGAGTTAATAAGGTAGTTGAGAAGACGTCCAGCGTGTGTCTTTGACAGAATACGTTAATTCCAAATTTTCCATGGCAACAGTTTCCACATTCTGCTTAAATTTTTTCAACACCAGAAATTGAGTGTTTATTATATTCCATGATGACATGTCCTCATGATGTTTGCTGTCCCATTTTTCAGGCTCACGAGTCCTGGTAGTGTTGAGGACAAACAACGGGATAAGGTGACAACATCATGTCCATGTAACTAGTCTCCTTAGGGTGCCATGGCGGCGGGACCCCATGTCCACATTGAGAAAGACTTGGAGAAAGCCAACCTTGCAGCACCCATGGGGAGGCGCAGGCGAGGAGAGGGAAAGCCCAAGAAGAATTTCCCTTGTGAAGACTGCCAGAAAGTGTTCAACAGTGTGGAGAAGCTGAAGGTGCACTCATACTCTCACACCGGAGAGAGACCCTACTTCTGCTCCCAGCCTGGATGCACCAAGGCTTTTGTCTCCAAATACAAGCTGCTCAGGTATCTGCAAGCACCTGTAGATGGCAGCGCTACTCTTTATTGCTCTGATTTACTCACTTTGTATTAGCCACAGCATATTTATTTGACTGCTGAATTGTCATTGCAAAGTTTGATGCCATGAAAAACGATATCCTAATCGTGCTCATAGAATGTGTCTTGTTTCCCAAGGCATATGGCAACACACTCGCCAGAAAAAAGCCAGAAGTGTTCATTTTGTGAAAAAATGTTTCACCGCAAGGATCACTTAAAGAATCACCTTCACACCCACGACCCGTTTAAAGAAGCCTTTGCATGTCAGGAGTGTGGTAAGAGCTACAACACCAAGCTGGGCTTCAAGCGCCACCTTGCCCTTCACGCTGCCAATAGTGGAGATCTCACCTGCAAGGTGTGTCTGCAGACATTCCCCAGTACTGGGGTGCTTCTGGAACACCTCAGAAGCCACGCTGGCAAGTCCTCTGGTGGGACCAAAGAAAAAAAGCATCATTGTGATCATTGTGAGCGGCAGTTTTACACCCGTAAAGACGTACGGCGCCACATGGTGGTTCACACAGGACGTAAGGACTTCCTTTGTCAATACTGCGCCCAGCGCTTTGGTAGGAAAGACCACCTGACACGGCATGTTAAGAAGAGTCACGCTCAAGAGCTGCTGAGGGTGAAAAATGAGCCGGCTGATTTGGTGGAGCCTGTGGTGTATGACTTGATGGCTGAGAGCATTCAGGCACAACTCCCAGCCATGTTGGCAACAATGCCACATCAGCACATTTATACCAACCCACTCCTGGACTCAGAGCCCCTCCCTAAGCCTGTATTAAGTAAATACCCATTAGGCTCCAACATGACCTCATACGCTGTCTCCTCACAGGAACGGGAGCAGAACCTAAAGGGAGAACTGGAGAGCTACCTAATGGAGCTACAAAGCAGCATGCCCTCATCATCTTCGGCATGCCAACATCAACTCTCTGCCTGCAAACTGGAGATGGAGCCTCATGTGGGCATGCTGGAAGAGTCAAGTCAGGAAAGATCCTTGTCCAGGATTCCCACATCCACGGCAACATGCGACTCGCTGGCCTCATCATCATCCCTGTTGGACTTCTCACAGCTTTTCAATTTTCTACCGATAAATGGACCTCCATACAACCAGGCAGGGGGCAGTGGGGAGCAGCATACGCTGAACCAAGACAACACACCTCTCCGACTGTCCCCACAATCCTCCAAACCAACCACACTACCCCGCTTCCATCAGGCTTTTCAGTGATCCAGTAAGTTTAAGCTTGACACATATGTGTACAAACATACATGTATGCATACATACAATACATATATACATGCATACATACACACATACATGCGCTGTACATACATAGGCATGCGTACAATGTGTGCATACATACACGCTTACATATATACATACACACGACATACATATATAAAACACATATATATACGTATGTGTTCATACATACATATATGCATGAATACAATACATATATTTATACATACTTGCGTTCATACATACATTCTTCCACAGTTTATTGGAGCTCAGTACAACAATTTTGTGTGGGCTGTACAAGACCTATGCAGCGGTGTCTAAAGTGTGGCCCAGGTGCAATTCACAGCCTACAGCTCATTTTTATTGGCACACGGCATGCACATTGAAACACTGAAAGAAATCATCATAAAAGACCAAAAAAACTGATTAGGATGATTTCAATTGATGAGCAAGTCATGTTCAGTAGCTAGTAGCCACATCTGCCTTAGCTGTTGCTTCAAATACAAATGTAGGACAGTATAAAATTGCATTTTCAAAATCAGCTGTCATCTGGCCTGATATATTATCACTTACGATTCATAAACATGTAAATATACACCTAAATGGTCAGTTTATTTTTTTTATGTTGCCATTAAGAGAAGTTTGAAATGGTCATAGTTGATGAAATGGTTACAGTATTAGAAAGCCACCACGGAAATGTGTGTGCATAACAACAGGTTTATTACTTGCTAAATGTAGGTTTTTGTGTTATTACATGTTATTACTGTGTAGTACATGTCACATTGTAAAATATATTGTTTATAAACAACATGACCTCTCTTGTTTGTGCTGGACATCCATTCTGATATTCAAAATGTTGCATTCAGTCATTCTCATTGTTCCTTCAACCATTTGCACTTTTGAGTACACCAAAAACTCTCCTTGCAGTTTTTCTCAGGTTTTTTTCAATCCATTGATGAACTGTAACGTGCCGCAGCCTGACTATGAATGTCCTGTCACATTCAACCACACTAATACTTCATAGTAACTGTAATAATAATTGTATTATTATTATTATGATAATAATAAAATAAAGTGGTACGGTAAAAACAAGATTTTCAAACAATTCAAGTAGGTACATAAATAGATCTAATATTTTATGTATATTAAAAGCACCACCGCTTATAAGCTAGTAGTTCAAAGTACTTCATAGTAATAGTAGTCCACGGTGATAGTAATTCGTAGTAATAGTATGTAATAGTAATAGCACTCCATAGTAATAGTAATTCATAGTAATAGTGGTAACCTTATATGTAATATTCAACCATATATGTAATATTTAATATTATATGTGATATTTAACCTTATATGAAATATTCAAGATTCAAGAGTTTTATTGTCATATGCACAGTAAAACAGGTAGTTTTCAATACACGAGCAACAGCTCTGGTTGACATTCCTGCTATCAGCATGCCAATTGCACTCTCCCTCAAATCTTGCGACATCTGTGGCATTGTGCTGTATGATAACACTGCACATTTCAGAGTGGCCTTTTATTGTGGGCAGTCTAAGGCACACCTGTGCACTAATCATGGTGTCTAATCAGCATCTTGATATGGCACACCTGTGAGGTGGGATGGATTATCTCAGCAAAGGAGAAGTGCTCACTGTCACAGATTTAGACAGATTTGTGAACAATATTTCAGAGAAATGGTGATATTGTGTATGTGAAAAAGGTTTGAGATCTTTGAGTTCATCTCATAAAAAATAGGAGCAAAAACAAAAGTGTTGCATTTATATTTTTGTTGAGTATATGCAATATCTCGCAAGATTTGAGGTGTACCCCGCCTGTCGCCCGAAGTCAGCTGGGATAGGCTCCAGCATGCCCCCGCGACCCTAATGAGGATGAAGCGGTATAGAAAATGGATGGATGGATGGATATGCAATATCTAAGTATATATGCAATATCTGACCTAATAAATATTTAATATTGTATGTAATAAGTAAGTGATATTTCACCTTATATGTAATATTTATATAACTATAATAGAATTCATTAATTCATTATATTCATGAATATGAATAATGTTTTTTAGGAATAATAATGCTAGATTAAATGTTTGACAGTTAACAGTAATATATTCGTATTTACCCAGTGAAATGATTGACATGACTTTTGTTTGCCTTTCTTTCCATTGTTTTCCTCAACGATGGCTTTGGTGAGCAAGCATGGAGACATGTCCAACTTTCCAAGACATGAAATGATATGAAAGATTTCAATGTGTTATCTTTCAAAGCATTTCCACAAGTCTATGATTAAGGTTTGTGGTTTGACATTTTAGCACTTTTTGTAAATGAATGTATTTTCTCCACAAATGTATAGAATAGATAACATGTACATTCAGTGTTTTTTTTTTCCTATTAAAGTATAATTTTGCTTTATTTGCAAATATGTTCATACTGTGAAGCACTTTGCCTTTGCCATCAAGAGATCATGACAGTGTGAATACCTGACACTAAATCACATTCAATCCACATTTTTGCAAAAATATTTGGCCTTTTAAAGACTGTCTTTTTTTTGTGTCACTCCCATTTCTTATTTTTGCGTTTTGATTCTCTACTGAGAACCTCCTTAAGATTCAACAGTGCAAAATGTGAATTTTTCACTTTTTCAACTGCTCTTAAAAATTTGATTAGGAGGTGTAGATTTGGAGTGGCACGATATCGCAAGAGGTCAAGACAATATTTCTTGTTTAGAGAAATCTGTCTCGTGAGAACAGGGCAGCCAGAAGCCCATCAGACTGTGAGCATCGCTAACGTCAGTGATAATATGCGTAATATGGAAGTGGCAGTTCGCGAGGCAGGATTGGAATCACACATTAAGTGCTTTACGCACACTATAAATCTTGCAATCCAACCTACCACAGTGTTCCTCGCTTGTGACACATGGCTGTTTTTTTTTTAATTGATGTTGAACAGCTGCTGCCGTGTTAATGTCCAAGCAGAAGCTGTAATTCTACATTTGATCGAACTTAAGATTTGTCAGATCAAAACACGATCGCTGCACTTCTATCAAAACATGGAGCACCTCTCTCACTTTTAGCTAAAACATAAAACTTATCTACTGAAATTTATTTTTCCACACATCTTTACATAACGCATTAGTAGTAACAGCTACAACTGCCGTCATTATTTCAACTTATACCATTTTTTGTTTTTGTTTCAATTTGTGCAAAAATGTGAAAAGTTAAAAGCATCATGCTTAGGTGATGCATGCAAAGTTTTAAAATATTTCAAAATATACTTGCATTGCTTTGTGACTAAGTTAAAGTCCTATTTCTCTCAAGTATTGTTGACAAAACTGTCTTATAAATCACTTCTCCATTGGCGGATATAATCCATCCACCTCACAGGCGTAGAATATCATGAAACTGATGAGATATTTCATTTTACACAATGACTCCCAATGACACTCACCTGTCTCTATTTCTCAGCAGGTGAGTCCCTTTGGATGATAGCATAGTGATTGAGTGATTGATTGATTGATTGATTGAACCTCGTTGGAAAGCTGTGACTTTGTTGTAGCCAGCAGTGAACACGTGACTTCATGTCGTGTTTACCTGCTATACCACCATGCACGACAAACATGATTCTTTTGTGATGCTGTCCCATGGAGGACAAGTAGTCGTCCATGATGGCGTCCTTCCTCTTTGTCCTCGTGAGTGACGGGGAGAGCCGTTCTGTGACAAAGTGAAAGGAACTTTACTTCTGCCACTGCACCTCTCCCGCCAACATGCAACAGTCATGAAACCAATAAAGATGCATTGCTATTTGTGGGGTGGACGATACTGAACATTTTGGTATCATTCCGATACCGAGTAAATACAGTATCAAGTTGTGTTTATCGTTACTACTGTAATAACAATATATGTATACCTGTATCAATATGCACCACATAAAAACACACATTTGAGAACATAAACATAGTGTAGAAGACAACTGAAAAATATCGCTCTCATTACGATCGTAATGAGCCTACCTTTGCCATCGGTAATGTGGATATTTGTATCGATCCACCCAACCCAGTTTCCTGTTTGAAAAGCCATCGTGAGCGCCGTGCACGAGCCGCACGATGCCTTCACCGATTCCTGTCACTCGTCTGCTACCCAAAGAAGACATGTGTCCTTCGGTGGACATCAGGACTTGCAGCAGTCCCTTGTCCAAACAAGTCTTCGGCTCCACTTTACATGTGCCATTGCGGCGACTCCAAGGTCGAGTTGCGAGTCGGCTGTGGTCGTCCGTCATCCTGTGGAAGGAGTTGCATTGTTTGCAGCCTGTCGGTTCCGGGGGATTCGGTTCAGTCTACAAGGCAACATATCTCGGTGGAACGGTTGCACTGAAAAAAGTAAAGAAGTGTACCAAGAACAAATTGGCTTCTCGTCAGAGCTTCTGGGCAGAGCTGAACGCCGCACACCTTCGTCATCCGAACATCGTGCGCGTCATTGCAGCGACCACATGTGTGCCAGTGTACCTAGAAGACGACAGCAGCATTGGAACCATCCTCATGGAGTTTGTGGGCAGCGGGAACATGCAGCAAATCATTGACGCATGCGTGGAGCCGCTGGAGGCGGACAGGTGGCTCAGGTATTCTTTGGACATCGTTCACGGGCTACACTTCTTGCACTCCCATAGGATTGTCCACCTGGACATCAAACCAGCCAACGTCCTACGGTCCAGTCAGGACGTCTGCAAGATCGCCGATTTTGGCTGCTCTGTCCAACTGGACGGTGACGTTTCCGACGCGACGTGTCTGCGGCACGCAGGAGGCACGTACACGCACCGAGCGCCAGAGCTATTGAAGGGTGAAGGCGTGTCTGCTAAGTGTGACATCTTCTCCTTTGGGATCACCATGTGGCAGATGATCACCTCACAGCAGCCTTACCTGGGCGACAGGCAGCACGTGCTCTACGCTGTCGTGGCAAACAACCTTCGGCCGTCCGTTGAAGACCAGGCTGTCTTCCGCTCTCATCGAGGACGACTCTGCAAGAACCTACTGAGCAGATGCTGGACTGGAGAAGTTCGCTGCCGGCCCAGCGCACAAGAGGTGCTAACTCAACTGGAAACTCTGAGATGATCATGCCAGCTATGAAGGACACTCGGGGAAGCACGTCAGCAGCCGGGCATGTCGCGTTCATCATTTCTTATACAACAGGTACCAGAAGCTTCAAAGGCTTTGAGAGGAACATCCTCACACTATTTACACACGCCCTGCCTTTGTGGATGATTGTGAAACTTTGTGTCGTTATTGTCCCACTTTTACCAAGTTTCGTCAGCACATGGTGATACTGTGGTGCTACTGCAAGTAGGGGGGGGGTTAGAACCATTTGACGCTTTTAATATTTTGTGAATGTAAGTAATAAGTTGTTATGACATTTGACTTTCATTAAATGACACCGTTCGTATTTTGCTGACGTTTCTTTTGAACAAACCTAACCCGAAGGCGTCTCTGACCACTACCAAATATTCATACAACCGTGTGGGCAGCACTGGAGGCAAGGTAGGTGAAGTGACAGCGTGGTGGGAGCGAAGATCGAATTGCCAGCCTTCCAATTTCTGGACGACCTGCGCTCCCTCCTGAGCCACTGCCGCCATTGAAATGTAAATACACACATACAGAATACAAAAATAAAACTAGTGTGCAGACACACGCACGCTGTGAATGTATGTGCCCCAAAATAAGTGTGGAGGCGCGATTACATGAGTCAGCGACACTTTGCGCGTGAATGTTAGTGTTAGCTGTAAAGCTAGAGGAAACACTGCTGTCGATAGAATCCTGTTGTCATTGCCTCCAAATACATTCCATTATTACTTTTCACTACTACATTGCTCGACTACTACAAGCCTCCAAGTAACAAGTATACAGTAATTAATACATATACACACACACAGTGTATACTACTGATCAGGACAGGACAAATGAGAAGAATTGTTGGAAAAATGTACTGCATTTACAATTTGCACCTCAGAAAAGGTGAAAAATATTGGAAAGTTTTTAAAAGTTGTGACTATTACATAATACGTGGTCACCGTTCAAGTCCACAAATACACAGTTAGCATCTGAAAAAAATGCATACAAAAATGGTGTAATAAGACCAATGAAATCAAGCTTCATAGAACATCTGTGGCAGGGCAGAATGTGTTCAGCTGTACAGATTACTAGTTGTGTGACAGTACAGTAAGTACTTGTATTCGTATGCAGATGTTTCGTATGGTACACTTGGTACAGTACCGTCATGTACAGTGAAGTGCTTATGGCGTCACATGTCCACTCAGTAAATCAATCCAGTGCAGTCATCTTTGCTAGCGGGAGAAGCCGGAGTTTGACAAGCCTCTTCAATGTGATTGGAAACACTTGGCCTTGCAGGTGAAAGTTTTTTTTTTTTTTTTTTTTCCCCCTGTCCTGTCCAGCCTTTAAAGCAGATAGAATTGTAGATCTAAATGCCGTCAAGTGCTCAACAGATTTACTCTGCCAGGGAGAAGTGTGATATACACTTCCCCTGTTATACAAAATTTAATAGACTTTGATGCCTGTTATAAAGCAAATTTGGAGCGACCGGACCGGAGCAGGAGGGGACAGAGAAGAAGAGGAAAGGAAACCGATACTGATACTGCATTGAAACAGTCACACATAATAGCAGTCATGAAATGATGAACTATGATAGTGATCACAATGACAATACCGCATTGAAACAGTCACACATAATTGTAGTAATGAAATGATTATCCATGATAGTGAACAGAATGATAATTACTGTAATGCACATCATTGTAAAAAAAAAAAACTATAATCATACTGCTGATATCACCTTGGCTGTAATAAAACCAACAACATAATAACACCCTGGTTAACTCAGTAAGTAATGTGGGGAAGTACGTATGTACTGTGAGTGTGCATATGTACAGGTATCTCTGTATGTGGGGAAGACTTCATAAATATAAAGGTGCAAGAATGTGTGGGCGTGTAATTGTCACTGAGAATGCATGAAAGGAAAGGGGCCGTCTTCCACCTCCCAGAGAGCCCCGCCCCAAATAGCCAGGCCGAGCCCCCGCCGCCAGAAGGCCACCAGGCCCACAGGGGCAGGCAGGCATCTTTCCCCCCCAGGTGAAAGATGTAACTGAACAAAGACGAGTGGCTACGATGAAAGCAGTGTGCCGCCATTGTTCAGTAGGGAAGTGGGCGGGACTACAAGTTCAACCAATAAGAAGCTTTACAACAAATTAATCATTCACATTCTTCAAACCTTTACTGTTACATTTGTCTGCATCCTTCTACTTTACTAAAAACAAACCTTGTAAACTATTATATTGTCAGCTGGGATAGGCTCCAGCATACCCCCGCGACCCTAATGGGGATAAGCGGCATAGAAATTTTGTTATTTGAGAACTGTATTTATTGCGGAATTACTTGCTAGTACAAAACAAAAACTGCCAGCTCTTTGCAGTTTTTGAAGTTTCACTTTAAAAATGTGTACATACAAGCTATGTCTAACCACTTTCGCACTTACTAACTCTTCACTCCCTTGAGTACATTGTACTCATCATCCACCCATGTTTCTATCACCTATTTTCCTCAGTTATATATTTTATGACTGTTACATGTTTGCAGTCATATACCTTGACTCCTCTTGTGCCACATTGTTATACTGTATTATCATTTCACTATGTATTTTGAAATGGCAAAGAGTACATTTGGAATAAAGGCAGTGAACAAATGTAATTGATGTGAAACAGAGAGAGGATATGATCAAGCTTTGCTTTTTCCTACTCCTTTTTAGACATGTGGAACTGAATTGTACTATGTGATGTATTCCAATGTAACTTGTTCAAAATAAATTGTGCCATTACCAAAATCATTCAATTTGTTTACACAAAAGCTAAGCAGTTTTATGCCAGCATTTTGTTTTCTTACTGTAACCAAAATGTTACCTTAAAACTAATGGTACACACCAAACTGTGATGATGGCATGCCATTGAACCCGTACTGATTACATGATTGTCACTTGTTCTGGTGAAATGTTGACGGCTGAGCCGAATGGCTCGAGACTTTTGCCCTGATGCTGACTTTGATCCAAACCACGCCGGATCCGGTAGAGCTTGTGGGCCACACATGGAAGTAGCATAAGCACCTTCCCCCCGATGACACACGACGGAAGTGCCAATGCCACCACAAAGCTGGGGGGCATGTAAAAGCGGTAAGCATCCTCTTCAAAGGCTCGCTTCCAGCCAAACAGGAAGCCGTGGAATGTTGCAATCAGCAGAGCGATGTAACCCAGCGTGGACTGAAGCCAAGACACAAGAACATGATGGAACAAGTCTCCTTTGCATTGACCTTCACACTCTGACAAAAAGTCTAAGCTAACAAGCTGATCACCCTGGCTTCACTTCTGTGTTCTGTATTGATGACACTCTGGTAACAACTCATTGATTGATTCAATAAATATAATGTACAGTATGTACAAGACAGAAGTTTACTTACATTTTGGCTCCTTAATGATTTATTTGAACCGTTCTTTTTACGAGGTGTAGAATGTGCATCTTCAATGATTTTTATCAACATGAATTGCGTTTTAATTGATTTTGGATTTTCTCTCATTTACACAATGTCAAATATCTAAAGTACACAATTCAAACATTTAAATATTCTGTTCATACTGTACCTGTATGAAGCCAAACTCCCTCCAGTTGAGTGTGTTGTGAACAGAAGGGATGGAAGTAATGGCCAGCAGTGACATGAGCCCAAGACTCATTATCCCAAAGGAAACATACATCTCCACTCTCCAAACCTCCTCTTCATTCCAGGAATTCTCCACATTAGAATGGACCTGCCAACACAAGGAATGCTCATCTGAGAAATAACGTCGTACTAAAGATGACAGTTCAGTCCTATTGTACTGCCACTCCCCCAAAACAATGTCCCAATATACAAATCCGTTTTTTACGGGAATAGCAAGAACATCTTCAATGCCATTAAAAGTTCTGGAGGGTTCCTTTTAACTTGTCCACTTGCGATCAATCCAATGCCCTGAGATCACAAAGACTTGGATGAATGAGAATATTCACAGGCTTGAATCCAACACGACAACAAATTCACACATTAGCATGCCTGCAAACAACCAAAGCATATTCCTCAAGTGTTGCTTTCACTGTGTTTTTTGTCTTTCCTCATTGCACCACTGAGTAATCCTGTTCACAATTTGTCTTTTCAACTCCAACTGGCCAGTAGTGATAGCCCACCATTTATTATAATAAAATACACTGATTCTTTGAGTTAATAACGATATCCAAAGCACAGCATCTCCTGCTTCTGTCGCTCCCATGCCAGTCGGCTGGTAGGTTAGGGTTTTAATAGATTGTAGCATATTTTTGTAGAGGAATACGATTGTGGTGTGTCCTTGATGTTGGTTGTTGGGTCATTTTGGATCAAAGTTGGAAAGTACTATCCAGAACTTTCCACATTGGCATTCAAGACTTGGCTATTCACGTCCAAGACTAGATCATTGACAACCAACCAAAGGACATCAAAAGCACACTGCCTGTCACCCACACATCAAACAACCATGTGGTCATCTTCTCTCTGGAAAACAAACTCCATGATTGGAGCATACTGTGCGGTCTTTGATACACATCATAAATAAATAGCATTAGACCTAAATAATGTCCATGTCCCCTGCCATATAAATACCTACACGATGGAATATGAAGTAATTATTGACAATGCTCACTGCTCACATGGCAAATGACTGTGGGATGTGTTTGGGTGCGGCATAGCATGGAACAAAGATGATAAAAATTTACATTTGCGGGGTGAGGAGGACACAAATGTAATAATAGATAGTGCAGTGAAGTAGCGTGTTGACATGTATGTTTGGAGCTGTTGAAAGGTGTCAATTCTTTGTGTTCATGGGAAGATTCAGTACTTGAAAGTGCTCTTAATCAAATTGTTTGACTACAGGAGCCGTGGAAGGACATTTTTATCGGCCTGTAACCTTGTAGCAACGTGCAAGCCACCAAAGTCACAACGAGAATAAAGGAGTCCATTTCTTTTTCAGTAATTTCTATGCTAATACAGTGAGTCAGACAAGCTATGGACTTGTAAACATAGTTGAAAAGCAAACAAACAATCTTAATGGATAAATTGGCATAAAATGGCTTCTGACCTGTTGAAAAGCAGTGTTGAGCAGCAGGTACCTCTCAGACCGTCTCATGGGCAAACAGACACTGTAGAGAACATGGATAGAAGCTAAGAAAAAACTTAGAAGGCCTAACTGTTTGCGGCATTGCAGCCATCCCTCCAACCAGTGTGGAAGGTGCCTGTACTTTGTGCCATAGTACAGTTGGTGGGCAGCAGCTATCTGGCCTGCCAGGTACACCAGTGCCAAAAGAGTGATTGCCACAGTCGGCAGCGTGCGGTTGACCATTTCAATGGGGATCTTGTAGAAGTCACTCTGTTTGTATTTGAGATAAGGGTGGATAATATCTCTTATGAAGGAATAGGCAAAGAAGAAGATAGACAGGGTGACAGCTGCGAGAACTGGACCTTTCCAGCCAGGAAACAACCGTAAGGGCATATTTTCAATGTCCTGAGATGAAGATAGTGTACCCATATCTAGCGGCTGGAAATTTAGCTGGCGGGCTAGCTCCATGATCTGATGACGAGCCTCCACCGAGTCACTGCACACAAACACCTGCAGAGGAACACACCAGATGCTGTAAATATCAGTATACAGTTTCTATGATCCTTTTTGGAAATATTGGTAATGGTGTAGTTTTAGCTTTTTACATTGAATTTACAGTACATAGGCACAATGTGAAAAACACTCATGACATGGAAGCCCCACAAAGCAATGTCTCCTTTGAGTTGGTTTAGGTCTGGGTTTTAAAGATTGTCAAAAATTGAATAAAGAATGTCTCCCAAATTACAATTCAATTCCATAAATTTGAACTGAAGTTTCAAACAGTAAGTAGAATTGAAATTCCAATTGCTAATAATTTTTCGCCATCTCAGCGGAAAGCAGTACACCGTCAACACCGTGAATGGTGGGGATGGTGTGCTGCTGACCTCAACTTGAGATGTTGTGGACTGGTGGAAGGAATACTCACACCCACAGACACATAACAACGAGGAAGCAGTGCCTGGGCACTCCACGGTGGGCTCTCCCAATTCTGGGGCCTGACGATTCCGAGGAGGTCAAAAAGCTCCTCGGTGGCAGGGCCCTGGGGCTGGATGAGATCCACCTGGAGTTCCTTAAGGCCCTGGAGTTAAGGTTCTTAAGGATGCTGTGGGCGTGTTTTGTTTGGCACGACACTATAGTATCGTGTGGACATCGGGGGCGGTGCCTCCCCTTTTTAAGAACAAGGACCAGAGGGTGTGTTCCAACTATCATCGGATCACACTCTTCAGCCTTCCTGGTAAGGTTCATTCAGGGGTTCTGGTGAGGTCTGTGCCTGATAGTTGAATCTCGGATTCAGGAGGAGCAGTGTGGTTTTGGTCCTGGTCGTGGAACTGTGGATCAACTCTACACTCTTGGCAGGGTCCTTGAGGGTGCATAAGAGTTTTCCCAACCAGTCTACACGTGTTTTGTGGACTTGGAAAAGGAAGTAGTCCAGGAGTATGGGGGTACTTAACCACCTAAATCGAGCAACGGCCAAATTGGCTGCACAACAATCATTACCAAATGATGTACAGTATATACGACAAAGCATACCCACTACAAACGAGACTGGTAAAATATTGTAACAAAATTCACCCAAACATGGGATTGATTATTGTCTCGTCTACTAAAGTTGTTAACATTCTTCCCTTGACAGAAGGAATGAATTAATTATTATTTTTTGTAGTTGTAAAGTATTTAAGCCAAAAACAAAGTCTTACTTGGCTATAAGACATTTCTCTCAATTGCAATGAATTGAATTCCACTTTCATTCATTCCAATTCAACATCCTGTGGGGTGGAACCAATTCAATTTCGATTAAATTCTTTAAGCCAATTGAATTGAAATTCCAAATTTGTAATTTTGCACAAGCTTGCAGCCTCTTCCTTCAATGCAATAAGTCATGTTTTCCCAGACTTTACCAGGTTTGACCAGATTATACCAGACTTGACCAAGTTTTACAAGGTTTTACCAGGCTGTACCAGGTTTTATCAGGCTTTGTGCAATGCTATATAACAGCACACATGGTAGATGTACTTTAACTTTACATTGACTGTCTCATTGATGTTTGGTGTCTTATGCTTAAACTTGGGTGTCAATTATCAAACCACTGGACCAACACTCTCACTTTTCTGCTGGGGTCTCCTGCCTCCTCCCTCTGCACTTGAACAAAGAATAAACAACTTCAAATAGCATAAATTGTATTCTAACAGGTTACTTTTGTGTTGGTTTCCAACATGTCATGTTGCTATGATTTGTATGTACTCGCAAAAAGAATTGAATGAAAATGCGTAGTTTGCACCTGTGTGCTGGCATCCTTGGGGGACGTCTGCAGCATGGCCCAGGATGATATGACGTTGAATGCTTTGACCACAGTGGAGTGTGGCAGCAGTACGGACAAGTACTCAGCATTGGACTCTGGATACTGTTTCAGCCTCCTGTTGTTACTTACATCCACCAAAATCTTTCCTGCAAGGAGACATATCCAAAAAGCTTCAATTATTTTCCTCTTTGTCATCTACTGCTTGCTACCAGCATTTCTAAATAATATTGTTAAAACTGTGTCTAAATGGTTTGATTCTCCCCTGGGCATTTCTGTGTGGAGTTTGCATGTTCTCCCCGTGCGTGCGTGGGTTTTCTCCGGGTACTCCAGTTTCCTCCCACATTCCAAAAACATGCGAGGTTAACCGGCGACTCTAAATTGTCCATAGGTATGAATGTGAGCGTGAATTATTGTTTGTCTATATGTGCCCTGCCATGGGCTGGTGACCAGTCCATGGTTTACCCCGCCTCTCGCCAAAAGTCAGCTGGGATAGACTCCAGCATGTCCCCCCCCCGACCATAGTGAGGATACGGGGCATAGAAAATGGATGGATGGACATTGTCCAAATGTTCAATATAACAATGTATGCTTTGAAGAGGAGGGTATTCACACTCCAGGTCTTGTAGAAAAAAACCCTCAAAAAGGTCAAAGTCTGCAGGGGAGCGTCGTATTAGCGCAGTAGAACAGTTTCATTCCCTGCCCGCCTTTGTTGCTTTTTAGTCACAGCAACTTTCAAACCTTAGTGAAGGTTTTTTTGTTATCGTGCCTTTCTACCCGCCTCGTTCCATCCTCACTGCATTTTGTCTTTTTCCCCCTGTGAAGTACAGTAGTTTTGTCCCCCGCCCCCCACGTTGCTTGAGTTCTCTTCAGTAGTTTGGTTAGTTGTATTCCTGGACCTTCATAGTAACCTTTATTCATTTTGTTTCTGCTTTCTAGACATTCTTTCACTACGTGGGCATTCATGAAGTACTCTTCTTGGACACTCAGAAGCAACTCATTGAAAGTCACAGTGAAACATGGGTGTAGTAAGTTCGAATAGTTCTCTACCTTCTAGTAAGTGCTTGAGGTCCAACAAAATAGCGTAGTGCTCTCGATGGATGGCTAAGAAGACTATGCTGGCCTTGCCCACTGCGTCCTCATGATGTGTCACGTCCACCACATGGGGGAAGACTTGGGCTGCTTGATTTGGATGCCGACTGCCAACCACTACGTGGAAACCGCAGCGCAGTAGACGAATAGTCAGACACTTTGAGAAATCCCCTGATCCTAGAACTGCAACCGTGGGTCGGGTAGGCAAGTCTCCACACTTGTACTTGTTGATCTTTGGGAGGAGGTAGGCGGGGCCATCATGGAGATGGTGGGAGGACAACACAGTGTTGTGATTGCTGATCATGACTGAATATCTTCTGAGCTTTTCTGCTTTAGAGGATCCAAAAATGGAGCAAATGATGCTGGAAGAAAATAAAAAAAGAAGTGTTAATTGAAATCAAAACACAAAATAACCATTTTCACTTTTACTAAATAAATATATATGAAAATGCATGCATTGGATCGTTCCAGGTTCAGAGCTCTGTAAGCACTGCTAAGGATAATTGTGAATGTTGTACATAAAAGGTGTACAGTTACACATCTCTGCAGTCATACTCAATGAGATAATAGTTATCCAGCAGTCAATCTTTGGTAGTGACAGGGATTGAAATTGACATGGTTGTGTGATGAGGCATCAAATCATCTTTTGCTTCTTCTATTCTGAGAAACTGCAAAGCGAGTCTGCTGGTTGTGTAGCTGTGGATGCAGAATGGACAAGATTCATATTATAGGAATTCATATTTCATATATATCATCACATTCTTTTTCCAGCTGCACTGCTAGTTCAGCATTTAGCCTGTTCTTAGTCTGTTATCAAGGCTTTTTTGTGGGGTACATGAAGAAGACATGCTGCTTCTGACCTTCAATCGCCAAAAAGACTGACGTCATGAAGGACGCGGCCGTGTTTGCACCTGTAGCATCGATGACACGTTAACGTTCATGAGACGTAACTGAAGGTGACCTACCAGCCGGTCGGCTCCAGTGGCAAAATGCCTTCCTCCCTTCTGAACACCTTTTTCAACCCCTTCTGTCACTGCCCAGTGGTGCGTTCATGTCATCTGTGGACGATCGGACATCCCAATGTTCCAATCAGTGGTAGACAAACCTTCCGGATTCTAATTGACGTTTGTGTCTAATGCTGGTGCTATATCATATTTGTGAGAGTTCACTCCAAGCACCACCGTGGAAGCCCTCCTGCACCACCAGAATGCTGGACATGGGGAGGGGTGGGCTGGGCAGCAGCAGCAGCAGCTGACGCTATTTGCATACTTTCTAACGATAAACCATTGCAAGATAGAACACACATTCATACTTTTCTTCGCTTTAAAGCGACCTTTGTCAAATAAAAGCGTTAATGTGGTATGTTATGTCACCTTAATTTCCTTTCACCTCCACGTAGCAATCAAAAATGTCAGATGAAGTGTCATCATTTTTTACTTATGTCACTAACACGACAATGAAATATACAGTAAATACAATTTTAAAAAATCATGCAATAGCAGGCAGTCACCGTTGGGATGTAGCAATTTACAATGTAGTGCTTTAAAAAGAAGAAGTATTACAAAATGATATTTACAGTATGAAAACGAAAGAAGAAAATAAGATTACTTGATATATATTAGATAGATAGAAAGATATGTGAATATATATATATTACTAAAAACAACAGTATTAGAGTTTAGTACTAGTGTAGTGCGTAGCGGTATGAGTATTCCTAAGACTGTAAAGCCATACAGTAACCATCATTAACCACAGAGCGGCGGCAATTCGATGTTGAAGAAGAAACAGGCAATAATTTGCACAAAGAAGAAGATCGTGGCAGTCATGGCGATACTCTTAGCAACCTTGTTTGTTATGATAATTCTTTGCATTCTTTGCATCATCCGCTTATATTTAGTCATCGGGAATGTATCAAACTTTAAACCTGAAAGCAAAGGTCGTATTACTGTGCTTGTCGTTGCGGGATCAGGTAAAATATATACGGTGTTATTTATGGCTGCTGTCGTTTCTTTGTGGGTTCTCTGTTTTACCATTAATGCAGTCGTTAATCCGGTAACTTTTAAATGTTTAATTCAACGACTGTTATGTTCTGACTCAAAGTCCTAATTCTACAATCATGCTAAGAAGCAAGCAGTTTTCGTATTAGAAAGAGCTAAAAAATAATTTAAAGTACTCCAAGACGCTCACATATACGAAGTGTGATTATGCTACCACAAAGCATTGCTGTTGTTGTAGTATTTACATTCCTTTCCTGTGTGTGATGCATACTAGTGGTACTAGATCTATTTGCATCATTCCCGTCAGGTGTTTGAATGAAACGAAGTATTTCTTTTCAGGTGGTCACACTACAGAGATGCTGAGACTGATGGAGACTCTTTCTGCTGCCTTCTCACCTCGTCTGTATGTTCTTGCCGATACTGACAGGATGAGCGAGGAGAAAGTCTGTTCTTTTGAACGATCCAAAGACTGCTCTGACCCACAGGTACATCCACAAATACATATTATCTCTCTCTTTTTCTCTCTCACACTCACACACACACACGCACACACACACACACACACGACATATGTATGACATCCCCATCAGCAGTGTAGTCCATCACTAGTGAGTTACACATGCCTACCCCCAAACTTCGGGCCATCAGCAGAGTTTGGTGAAGAGGAACGTAGTTCCGGTTAGTTGGTTGGGGCGACTTAAGTAAAGAGTTTGGCTTCTCAAAACAATACGCGTTCAAAAAAGTAATACAGTAGTACCTCGCATAATGTAAACCTCCTTTTACGTAAATTCCACTGAACGTAAAGAATTTATGTAAAGTTTTTGCATCGTATTACGTAAGACATTCCATATAACGTAAAGCGTCAAGTCGGTGCAAGCGACAGAGACTAACAGAGTACACTTGTTGATGCCTTCCGACGCTTCACGCTCTCATTGGCTGATTATCGGGGCACCGCCTACGCTCTCATCTCATTGGCTGATTATCGGGGCACCGCATACGCTCTCCTCTCATTGGCTGACTTATCCAGCGCGTCCTTGTGTTTGTGTGAGAGACATGCTGCTTCCTTCAACTCCCTTCCTCATCGTAGTTGCCCTTAAACTAGTTCACACGCATTTAAATCTCTTAATTTTTTAAACTTTTCTTTGTGTTAAAATGACCGTAGTCATGGGCCCTAAACCAAGTGTAAGTGATAAGAAAAAAAGGGAAAAGTTGTCGATAGAAACCAAGCTGGAAATTATACTCCTGCCTCCACTTGCGCTCCTGATCAAGACATCTCGTGAACGGTAAGATTGTTTTTGTTTTTCAGTTTTATTCATTTACAGTAATTTTTTTTATTACCTTATTTTATATTGGAATGTTACTCTACTATGTTTATGCTAACGTTTTGTAATATAATCCCACCATATTTGGTGGACTTTGAATATTTTCATGGGCCAAAGGGGTGAGTTTGGGAAGATCTTGGAGCGGATTAGGCTATTTACATGTATTTTACGCTTCGTATAACATAAAAACCCTATAACATAAAGGTTCTCGGAACGGATTATTTACGTTGTAGGGGCGTCTACTGTATTTGCATCACAAAAATGCCTTCTCAAAAAAAAATCAGACCTCACAATCGCTCAGCGTTACTTTGTCTCCCGTCAGATCACTCTGCACTGTCGCCTGTCCATTGCTGTGTATGTGTTCCACAGCGGATGAAGACTGCTGCGATGGGAGTAATGCAAACACATAATTCTGCACAGATGAGTGGGCCAACAATTCCTCCACAGCGCTCATTGCAAGTTATCACAAACACTTAATTGCAGTTGTTGGTGCTAAGGGTGGCCGACCCAATTAATAGGTGTAGGGGGAAATCATTTTTTGACCGTTTTTGGCCCACTCATCTTTGCAGAATTGTTGTCATTCAACTACATTGGAGGGTATTCCAGCATGAAGCGCCTTTTTACAGTAAAGTCATGCCACAGTATCTAAATAGGACTCAGGTTAGGAGTTTGACTAGGCTACGCCAAAGTCTTCATTTTGTTTTGCTTCAGCCATTCAGAGGTGGACTTGCTGGTGTGTTTTGGATCATCATCCTGCTGCAGAACCAAAGTTGGTTTCAGCTTGAGGTCACCAACAGATGGCCGAACATTCTCCTTCAGCAGAATTCATGGTTCCATTTATTACAGCAAGCCTTCCAGGTCCTGAAGCAGAAAAACAGCCCCAGACTATCACACTACCACCACCACATTTTACTCTTGCTATGATGTTCTTTTTCTGAAATGCAGCGTTACTTTTACACCAGCTGTAATGGGACACACACCTTCTAAAAAGTTCAACTTGTCTCGTCAGACCACAGAGTATTTTCCCAAAGGTCTTGGGGATCATCAAGATGGTTTCTGGTAAAATTGAAATTAGCTTTTTCCACACAGGGCCACGTGGGTTTGTTTTGTTTTTTTTTTCTCCCTTAATAATGTTTCATTTAAAAACTGCATTTTGTGTTCAGTTGTGTTGTCAGACTAATTACATTTGTTTGATCTGAAACATTTAAGTGTGACAAACATGCAAAAAAAGAAATCAGGAAGGGGCCAAACACTTTCACACCACTGTAAGGGGTTCAACTTACAAAATGAAGGAGATTAAACACTTATTTTTCCACTGTAAATGTTTTCTAGTACGCCATTCATCGGATCCCACGGAGCCGCGAGGTGCATCAGTCATGGAGTTCTTCAGTCATAAGCACCCTGAATGCGTTGGGTTATTCTCTGCCACTGGTCTTTCGACTGCGACCCGACATGGTGAGCGTCTTTTTCAAATGCAGCATATTGAAGAGGATGAGGGAAGAGAGGATCTGCCAACAGCTGTCCTCCTTTGTGCTTCTGTTTTTGTAGGACGTCAGAGATCCAGACATACAAAGAAAATGACGGAACTTGTTGCTTATACTTTTCTCATTAACTCCAGTGATTTCTGCATTTTAAGAAGCAAGTACGATTACTGCAGTTGAAACCTGGGCATTTTGAAATTTAATTTCATCTATAAGATACCTTTCTACTGACTTGATGCCATTCCTTCCTGGTGTTTGATGGCTTGTGAGTGTGTGCTTGCTTTGGAATGTAAAAATGCTGAATTCAGAAACATTTGGAGGTGGTCTCTTCGTGTTTATAAATCAAAAAGATACTGTGAATGGATTTGTTACACACAGCACAGAGAAGAGACACAGTATTTCATTACAATTCAAATGTGGTCCACTCCAGGAAAATTGTCTTGCAAGCAGTGGGCCATACCATAATAAAATGTATAAATTAGGGATGTCCGATAATATTGTCCCGCGGATGTCGGTCCGATATTGGCATAAATACGTAATATCAGTATAATTTTTTTCCCCTCTAATGAAAGCCGATATAGACCTTAAGCGCCGAAGTCGCAAACAAGCAACATTGTGCTAATATGGTGCCTCGTGTAGTTAATAGAATAGAATAGAATAGAATAGCCTTTTATTGTCGATGCACAAGAATACAACCAAATTGCCGGGGGGCGGGGGGGCACTCTGCACCACACAAATAAGTTAAATAGCAATGAATAACAGTAAAAGATTTATAGAAAAACGACGATTGAAGAAACAAAACAGAAGTTGGCAGGATGGATAATCCAAGGAAAGCAGCTGTTTGTCAGCCTGCTGGGGCGGGATTTAATGGAACTGAAGCGTCTCCCGGAGGGCAACAGTTTGAGTAGTGACTGTGCAGGGTGTGAAGGGTCACCAGTGATAGCCTTTAACCTCCTGAAGCAACAGGATGTGACCAGGTGTTCCAGGGTGGGCAGAGGGCAGCCAATAATCTTCTGGGCAGATTTTATAACCCTCTGCACCGCGTTCTTGCCTTCCGCTGTGGAGCCTGCATACCACACGCTCAGGCAGTATGTTATCACACTCTCTACCGACGATCAGTAGAAGGCCAGCAGCAACTTCTGGTCCAGGTTGTTCTTCCTGAGAATGCACAGGAAGTGAAGCTGTTGCTGAGCCTTCCTCACCAGAGCCTTGATGTTAGTGGACCAAGAATGGTCAGCAGAGATGTGCAGGCCCAGGAACTTGAAGGAGGAAACAACTTCCACCTGTACATCATTTATGAGTAGAGGTGTGTGGGCCTGTCTGTGCTTCCTGAAGTCCAGTATAAGTTCTTTTGTCTTTTGGACATTCAGGCTCAGGTTGTTATACGCACACCAGGTTGACAGCCTTTCCACCTCATCCCTGTATGCTGCTTCGTCCCCATAGTGAATAAGTCCCACCACAGTGGTGTCGTCTGCATACTTAATATACTATTGGTGGGGTGGGTTGGAGAGCAGTCAAGGATGTACAGAGTACAGGAGGGGGTGTTCAATGCGAGTGTGGAGGAGTGGGAGGGGCCCAGTTTCACAGATTGTTAACGATTTGACAAGAAGTCTTTTATCCAGTTGCAAGTGGGCAGGAGGATCTGTAGTTGAAGCAATTTGTAATGTAAAATATCTGGGATGATAGTGTTAAATGCAGAGCTGAAGTCCGAAGAGCATCCTCACATAGCTCTCCTTCTTAATACTTTACACCAGGAGATGGCAGACATCTAACTTAAACCTGAGCAACATTTGTGGGCGTATCTAAGCAAAGAAGCCCCGTGTGCCTGCAGCACTGATCTGTACTAATAAGTCTGGATAGCTCATACGTCGCACCCGCCCGTGCAAGCTGCTGAAGCCAAAGGGACGCCATCTTACCACTCACATCTCGACTACAATGGCACAGCGTACATAGTGTACAAAGCAGATGAAGAGGCTCGCAGAACATCTATATTTTAAATTAAAAAGCGGGTAGATTCTCCCATTCCTTCAAGTAACGCAACCTTCGTCCCTTAAAAAAAACATTTGATACGTTATTCTCTATCTTTTGGCTATATTAAATGTACTTTTTCCCCTTCCAATTCTCATTGCCTTTGGGACAAAATTCTACTGTCCACCCTGGCTCAGCACTCCCCTATAGCAATGCATAGTTTTACTCCTCTAGAAAGAGATTTTCATTTTAACTGCATATCCCATCCCTTTTTTCCACTAAAATTCATGGTCATGATCCTTTACTTTTTTTCTTACTTTCATACAATTCACTATGTTCTCGTCCGTACAAAATATGAATCATAAAAGAGAGTGACTTTGGACAAGTTTTAAAATCATTTAACATTTTGCTGATTTTTTTTGTTTGTGTTATGAAATAGAAATAACCTCTTTTCTGATATAGAAATATATTTGAACAAAAACCACAGGAATAATATGTAATATAATATGAAATAATATATAAACATTGTCTCCATGTGGGGGTTCATTTGAAATTCGGGTAAACAAAAAAACTTTTTTTTTTTTTAATATTTGCAAGCAACCGTGAATGATTTAGTAGTCTAGAGGCGATTGTTTGTTTACATATCCCCCACGGCCCCCTAAGTAAAGCCGTTATGACTCAGGTATGGTATGATATCGACAGAATGTTCAAAAATGATCATACCCGAGTCCTTATGACTAAGCTCAAGCACACCTGTTGTGTGAGGTTAGTCTGAAGACTAACCTTGCATTTAGTGTGAGTGGGTAACAAACTAGCAATAGACTTAACAACTCACAAGTTCTCACATAAGTCATTGTCTGAGAAGTGTTTCGTGTGAGTGGCAATATGGCGGCCGTGTGGCTTCACAAGTCATTGACCAATGGGCTATCCAGATTTATTATACAGATCAGTGGCCTGCAGCAGCAAGTGTCGCCATAACAGTACACACGCAGCACATCCAGGTACCTGTACTTGAGCCGATGGTTTGCTTAACCGTGTTCAGGGTGGCAGGACATGATGGGTTGTCAAAATACTGCAAATGGTGAGAGGCGTAGCGCGAATTAAAAAAAAACAACAAAAAAACGCGGAAATAGTGGCAGGCAGACGTGGTACTTGAATCCTTGGCCACACATTGCCATGCCCAATCGCAAGTATTTCTCAGATGTTTGCTTACGCGAGTTGTACAATGTTGTTTACAGTCACGTCGAGAAGCTAACTGCTGCATCCATTAGCTTCACAACAGGTATGTGTTTAGATAGAGAATTCATTAATCTCATAGAAATTCACATTTCCAGCAGCTCTGCAAACATTTCATAATGGACTTAATCACAAAATAAAAACAGAAAATACAATAAGAATAAATAAATAAATACGGACCCGATGACGTCAAATGTGTAGTACAATACATAATGATGATAAGGTTATAAGTCCAGTCTTTCCACGACAGGAGCTGTGTTATGTTACACATATCGGTATCAGTTGATATCGGAATCGGAAATTAGACAATATTGGCATGTCAGATATCGGCAAAAAAGCTAATATCGGACATCCCAACCCATCACTATCAAGTGTGCGGCATGCATTATATACTGCTCAAAAAAATTAGAGGAACACTTTGAAAACACATCAGATCTAAACTGGGGGAAAAATGATCTTGAATATCTTTCCTGATAATAAGTGGGTGATGTATTAGTAACAAAATGATGCCACATCATTTGATAGAAATGAAAATGATCGCCCTATAGAGGGGGGAAATCAAACTAATACATCACCTACTTATTATCAGCAAAGATATTCAAGATCATTTTTCACCAGTTTAGATCTGATGTGTTTTTGAAGTGTTCCTTTAATTTTTTTGAGCAGTGTATTATGCTCAGAAATAGTAATAAATAGAATGAATACTTGGGCTTGCACATGTATTTCATTGGAAATGTTGTGACTTGTATGCATTCCTTGGATTGTGTTGTGTTGTTTCAGGTGCTGTGCAACGGCCCGGGGACTTGTGTTCCTCTCTGCATGGCGGGACTCCTGCTTGGAGTGGCGGGAATGAAGAAAGTCTTGATCGTTTACGTTGAAAGCGTTTGTCGAGTGGAGACCATGTCGCTCACAGGGAAAATTCTGTACCGCATGTCAGACTATTTCTTTGTGCAGTGGGCCAGTCTGAGGGACCGCTACCCCAAGTCCATTTTCCTTGGAAGAATCGTGTGAGCATGTCTTTGTACACAAGTCCAATTTTTTTTTTTCAGGTTGGTGACCAGTGGTTGACAGCATTATAGTGATAGTTGCAGATGATACAACAGCAGCATGGGGGGGGGAAATCATGCTTTATTGTGCCAGTGCAGAGTTACTGTACAACAAGGATACTGTACTACTGTCGTGTTTCATTTGATTTACTTGGAATGCCAGCACAGTGCAGGGGACAGGAGTCTCAGTAAAATGTCAGACGGGTGAGATTAAATACTTCCCAGTAAGTCACATACCAACATAAAAAGTACACATTCTTGGGCAGGTTGACACAAGAAGTGGTAGGTGGAAATGCACTGCTGCCAGTACCACATTAACAACCAACAACAGCATCTAAACATTCTGCTTTGGGGATTTTTCTCTCACCAAAATCCCTCCTGAGACGTTTGCAACCCTGGTAAGAAACCTCTAACCTCTGTACTTGACAACAAGACTTTCAGAGCACCTTTTCTATTCACATCACGTACTTATTTCCCTAAAGCTACTAAACCATCTTTTGTATTGCTATCAGATACTCGTTTCCATCAAATTCATTTATAAACTTTTTTTTATGTTTTTGCTCTGTTGAAATAACACCTAATCATAAAAATTATGTACTGTTAATATTTTTGTAAATACCACAATCAGCAAGCCTACTTCAAATGTGGTGATGGTTGAGTACCTTGCTCAGGGACACTTGGTCACAGGGGATCGAACCCTCACCCTTCCGCTTCGGACACAACCTCGATGATGCCGACGCAGCTGAAATAATGAAACAGGACAATGTGCTTCAGACCATTGGCAGTAAAAGAAAAACGGTTCCTCCGCTGGAACAGTTGTGTTAAATTTGTATGAGTTTGTAGGTTTTAATATCATAGGTTTTACTCTTACAGTAGATACTGCAAACAGAAAATGTAGCCTCAGGTGATACTTGAGTAAATGAAAGCCACTGCGTTTGTTTTCAAGGCATGTCCTATCACAGGAATGCAAGTCATTTTATCAGTCTCATAAACTTTCTGTACCAGAACCCTGGACACGCCCTCCGCATACAACTGAGGAATCATACCAGCCATTATTTCCCTGACACTGTAGCACCATAATCATTCATCTCAACTCTCAAAATGTTCTAATTGACACAAATCTTTGACATATACTTTTAAGAGATTTACATTTCCTGACTACAAAGGCCGAGCTCTTAAGAAAATTATGTATTAAGCACACACATTAGTGATGTTTCTGTAAACTACTACTACATGATGTAAAAAATGTGTGATATTACATCTTAAATTCTTCATGTTAAATGGATTCTTAACTTAACACTTTTGTTGTGTAGCACAAATGTACTTTAAATTGAACAAAGACCAATCTGGGGGGGGGGCCCTCTGGCCACCTCTTCCATTTCCACCGGGGGAACACGAGGCCCTCTCAGGTCAGCTGTGAGACATAATCCCTCCAGCGTGTCTTAGGTCTGCCACTTGTATCTGTGATCTTGCTCTTTCGGTCACTGCCCAAAGCTCAGGACCACAGGTGAGGGTGGGAACGTAGATGGGCCGGTAAAACAAGAGCGTTGCCTTCCAGCACAGCTCTCTCTTCACAAAGGTCTGGTACAGTGACCGCTTTACTGCAGGTGCTGCACCGATTCATCCATCCATCAATCTCATGTGCCAGCCTTCCCTCAGAACAAGACCCTGAGATACTTGAACTCCATCTGGGGGCAAGACCTCACTCCCAACTCCAAGATACCTGAACCACCTAAAGACTTCTCAACCTGAAGGATGCCTGTGCTGTTCTTAACAAGGGTGAAATTGTTCCACACAATAAGAATCATTTGAACGAAGCATTTATCCACTGAAGACTAAATCAAACAGCAACAATTTCTTCTTCCAGGCACAACTGTAAAACATTGAGAAAACAAACCCCTCACTGATGAACTTTCACATACTAATTCATCTTTAGTGTACCTTCTTCATTGAGTGCATAAGGCTCATGGTATTTTTTCATATTAGATTTTTTTGTATGATTTTTCACTTTCAGAAGTGTCCTCTTTTTACACCCAGCACCTTGGCAAAAGGAAAAATAGATCACATTTATAAAATTAACAGCAACAACAACATCATTGGTATTGATAAGACTCACGATCAACAAAAATATAAATGCAACACTTTTGTTTTTGCTCCCAAAAAGTTTTAGATCTTTCAGTTAATCTCATAAAAATTGGAGCAAAAACAAAAGTGTAGTTTACCTTCCATATTGTAGTAGTTTTGTGTGTTTGGGTATTAAAACAAACTAGAACTATGCCACAGGTTTACAGCATAAACTGGAGGTGGCATATTAGCCAAGCCCCTGTATTAACCCCTGTTAATATTCTAATGAAGGAGAAAGCCAAATACCTTAGCCAATGCAAATCCTCCTCCACACCCACGAGTTCCTTTTTGCAACTTCTACCATTCATGTCATGGATGCTCAACAATCTCATGGTGTTTTGGCGTCTCGCGTGCTGCCATCAATCCTGCTTCAACATTTGTCACGTGCGTTTGCGTATTGAGTCCCTGTGCTGCTGCTAATCAAAATTTGACAGGTGCGTTTAGCGTCTTGGCGTCTCGGAAATTGCGTCACCACGTACTACGCTATATAACAGCAACAATAGTGCCGCGGAAATTGGACAGTTGTAAAACCTTCCCTATGAATGATTAATAAGTAATGTATGAATGAAAATGAATAAGCAATGAATCATTTCAACATGAAGTGGACGATAAGTACGAGCAAAGAAACCTGCCATGTTATTTATTCCGAGAAGACTCTTTCATTTGCGATGAAATCCAAATCTTTTTTTTTACTTATATTTGATATTGTTTGTGAACAAAAACAGCAAGTCCTCCTTTAACTCTTTCCTTTCTACTTGAAAATCCTCAATTGTACTGACAAGGGCAACGAAGTCAAGTTTGCGTCAAGGCAATGACTGAAAAGCCATGTTTCAGGGCAGCCAAGTGATGCATCAATTGATCCTTATTCTTAGCAAGGCTGCTTATGTTGACGCAGACGTCACTATTGTGTCAAACGCTGAGAAAGCAGCAGTCAGCTCGATAATTCAAACAGGATCAAACATGTAAGGTGATAATAAATTCATCGTACAATCCAATCAACAAACTATGACATGAAGTTACATTAAGGGAACTTTGCTGTTTGATTGGTTTCACCTTATTCTAGCTCAGGCTTAATCGTAATTGAATTCTTTGTTGGAAATGTCACTCGTGTCACTTTTAACAATGTGGGATTGTATGTGTATTATTTCTACTATCATCAGACCTTTATGAATTTAAAACTTTTACAAAATGCAAAGCAAGTAACTGAAAAAAGATGACCTCAACCGTAGCTTCCTGTGCCCAGTGTCGTCAGTGCCGGAAATGCCTTATATGGGTAAACCTCAGTGGCTGCTGGGTTGTGGGAGAAGCCTTTGTGACGTCATCGGGCTTCGGGGAGTACTGCAGGACGTACTGATGTAAGAAGTACTGATGGTACCTGCGAGGACGAAGTCTACATTTCTTGCTAGATCAACTTCGCGGACTTAAAATGAGGACAAAAGGCTCAAGACTGATTGATATTTTCCCGCTGCTTTTTCTAGTCCTTCTGGAAAGCGCCGTCTCAGGTAATTTGTAATATTTGACATAACACGATCGTTATTACTTGATTCAACCCAACTCACTAGGACTACTTCATCTTGTTATTGCCCAAAGTCTTTTATAATGATAGTTAATGCTTGAAAATGTCACGTTAAAAACATTTTTTAATTCATTTTGATAAAAAAAAACAAAACATTTTAATAGTCAACAAATGGTTTTAGTATGATTTTCATAATGCTTATTAATAGTTGTATATTTACATTACAGTAAAGCTGAAATAATAAAGAGGTAGGAAAACTTCTATTTCTAACAAACCACTGTTGGGTGACAAATCAGACGTTGCCATTATTTTTCACCTCAATCTATTTCGGATTGTCACTTCAACTATTTTAATAGTGAAGTATATTTCACTTCAATTATATTTGTTATAAATTTCACTTGAACTATATCGTTTATGATTTTCTTGTGAAAACCCCTCCAGTTAAGACCAAAAGTATTTGGAGCCTTGTTGCTCGCATGGTGAAAGGGACACTTGCAGAATATATCACAGGCTGTTTTATCGCTCTTTTTTTTTTTTTTTAACCCTTTCACTCTCCCCTTGCAGCTCCCCAACCCAACCCTCATGTGGATTATATGGCAGTCACTGGTCTAACCCAACCCTAACCCTCACAGGGAATATGGGCATCATTAATCTAACCCAACCCTAACCCTCACAGGGATTATATGGGCATCATTAATCTCACCCAACCCTAACCCTCACAGGGATTATATGGGCATCATTAATCTAACCCAACCCTAACCCTCACAGGGATTATATGGGCATCATTAATCTAACCCAACCCTAACCCTCACAGGGATTATATGGGCATCATTAATCTAACCCAACCCTAACCCTCACAGGGATTATATGGGCATCATTAATCTCACCCAACCCTAACCCTCACAGGGATTATATGGGCATCATTAATCTAACCCAACCCTAACCCTCACAGGGATTATATGGGCATCATTAATCTAACCCAACCCTAACCCTCACAGGGATTATATGGGCATCATTAATCTCACCCAACCCTAACCCTCACAGGGATTATATGGGCATCATTAATCTAACCCAACCCTAACCCTCACAGGGATTATATGGGTGTCAGTAATCTCACCCAACCCTAACACTCACAGGGATTATATGGGCATCATTACAGGCATAGTTAGTTATGGGGATGAAAGCATTCATTGAATGATTGATCCCCAGGTGGTAAAATGGCTTATGAACTAGAAAATACAATTGCATAACTTTGTCATACCAGGTGTTATTTAGAATTGGTACAGTATGTTGGTACAAATTGCTCAAAGTATTTCAAGCAATTAATTATGAATTATTAATTATGCAGGATCCTATCCTACAGCACAGAACGTCACCTGGAAATCCACAAATTTTAAAACCATTCTGACCTGGCAGCCATTCCCAAGCGATTACTCGCACACCGTGGAGTTCTCTGTGTAAGTCCTTCTTTTCTAAGTGTATCTGGAAAAACACACTTATTCATGGCTAAGAACACACTTTGTGTCATATGAAAGCCATATACAGTACACACATGTATTGGACATTTTACTACAGTACTTCCTTTGACTACAACGGCTTCCTTGTCATATGATGTTAACACAGAGACAAATTAAAACATATTCAACAGGACAAAAGAAAAAGGTTAACAAACGGAGACACGTAGAACCAAAAATCACAGTGGAAACATCAAGGATTAAAAGGAGAAAAATAAACAGCTGAGAAGGGACGCAGTAAAGCAGTGGAGACATAGTGGGGACACAGAAATGCAGCGAGGAGAAGAAAAGGAAAGATGTGCGCAGTGCATTGAAATGCGAGCAGGTTTGCGTTACAAGGAATCGTGGGTCTGTCCAAACAAAACGTTGGCATGTGGAAACTTGTGGAATCAAGTAGAAATTCATGGTCACCATACACACGTACAGTGAGATTAAAAGCAGCTCCTTCTCCACTACAGACATATACAACTTGTATATTGTACACAATACTGCAGACATGTAGAAATTGTATATTGTACACGTGGCACTGCAAACAGTCCAGAGCAATGGAGAGTGTGGAAAAAAGGTGAAGAAGCGTGTACAGGCCGGATGGTACGGGTGGAGAAAAGTGTCAGGTGTGATGTGTGATAGAAGAGTTTCAGCTAAAATGAAAGGAGAGGTGTACAAAACTGTGGTGGTGTTTGGTCTAGAGACAGTGTCCATGAGGAAAAGACAGGAGACAGAGCTGGAGGTAGCAGAGATGAAGATGCTGAGGTTCTCTCTGGGAGTGACCAGGAAGGATAGGATCAGGAATGAGTACATCAGAGGGACAGCACATGTTAGAGGTTTTGGAGATAAAGTCAGAGAGGCCAGACTGAGATGGTTTGGACATGTCCAGAGGAGAGATAAGGAATATATAGGTAGAAGGATGCTGAGTTTGGAACTGCCAGGCAGGAGGCCTAGAGGAAGACCAAAGAGGAGGTTTATGGATGTAGTGAAAGAGGACATGAAGGTAGTTGGTGTGAGAGAAGAGGATGCAGAAGACAGGGTTAGATGGAGGCAAATGATTCGCTGTGGCGACCCCTGAAGGGAAAAGCCCAAAGGAAAAGAAGACGACGACACATGGCACTGCAAACATGTATACATTTACCTTGTGTGAAATGGATCAACTTTTTATCCTTCTTTATTGTACACTTAGCATGAAAAAGACGTCATAGTACACCCAGCCTTCATGCTGTGTATGGTGTTAAGATGGTAAATATTTGTTTTATTATACATTAAGTCTGAAAAAGACATCATAGTACACGGTCTTAGTATAGCAAGTATTAAGAGTATACATATTTGTTGATATGATGTTGATTTTGTGTGTCAAATCTTTGCAGGATTGGCAGGAACAAAGAGAGGAACAGAAATTGCATACGAACTTCAACAAGTACGTGTGATCTGACGTATTCTCTGACTGACGTCAACGCTTGCTATGTGGCCTACATTCTGTCTGAACCCCCCCTGGGAGTCACCTCTGACCTGACTGAGTTCCCCTACACAAAATCATCAACATTCTGTCCCTACAAGGACAGTAAGTATTTCTTCTTAACACGTCAGTATTACTTTGTATAATGCATTATACATAGCAGGGGGTTGTGAGCGAGCAGAAGCTTACTAGTTGGTTTTGAGAATATTTGCTCAAAAACTTACCACTTCCATGAGAGAACCATTTTTTCCCCACTCAATCTGTCATGGCATGTCTGTCTCAGCCATGGCGTCTCCGTGTCCATCTCCATCTCCTAGCTTGGCTCGGCAGCCAGTCTCCATACAGTGTTAAGGTAAAGTAACGTAATGTCTCATCAATGTAGCGTTACTGATGCCTAGAGACCAGAATACTACGTATAACTTGTCTTTCAATATTTTTGGACTAATAATAGGCCATAGTCAACCACGAAACAGGCATAATTTATTCATTTGTTTGGGGGTGAAAAACTGTGATAAAGAGTGAGGTGAAGCGATGTCTGAACTGCAATGTAGTTCGGGACGACTACATGTAATATGGAAGTGGCAGTGCACAAGGCAGGATTGGAACTGCACATTAAGCGCTGTGCACACACTATAAACCTTGCAATCCTACCTGTACTTTGTGTTCCCAGTGTGTCGTTTGCTTATTTCCATCGGGGCTGAACAGCTGCAGCGGTGTGAATGTTCAAGCAGAATCTGTAGTAATTCTACCTTTGATCAAACTTACTTACGATTTGTCTGACCAAAACACAATTGCTGCATAAGACTTCTATCAAAATGTGTGGTAGTAACGTCTGTTTCGGCACTCTAAGCATCTTGGGAACTGAAGTTCATTTAGCTAAAGATAAAACTAATCTGCCGCAATCTGTTTTACGTGTCTTTTAATACAGCGGCCTCCATAATTATCGGCACCCTTGGTTAAGATGTGTTCTTTAGCTTCTAATATTTTTTTTCTAAAAAAAAAAATATAGGACCACAATGAAAAAAAGAGGAAAATTCAAACTTTAATTCAAGTGCATTTTAAGAAAATTAAAACATCCCACATTAAGAAATAATTATTTTACATCAAATCATATGAGCCACAATTATTAGCACCTCTGATGTTAATACTTTGTACAACCCCCTTTTGCCAACAAAACAGCACCTAATCTCCTCCTATAATGTTTCACAAGATGGGAGAATACAGAAAGAGGGATCTTCGACCATTCTTTCTAAATTATCCAGCGACCTGGGTCCTCTCCGATGCACTCTCCTCTTCAGCTCACTCCACAGGTTTTCAATGGGGTTGAGGTCTGGGGATTGAGATGGCCATGGTAGGAGCTTGATTCTGTGTCTGGTCAACCATTTCTACGTAGATTTGGCCACATGTTTACGGTCATTATCTTGCTGAAATGCCCAGTGACGACCCATTTTCAGCTTTTTGGCAGAGGCCACCAGATTTAGCTTTAAAATGTCCTGGTATTTCAAAGCGTTCCTGATGCCATGCACCCTAACAAGGTTCCCAGGGCCTTTGGAAGAGAAACAGGCCCACAGCATCACCGATCCTCCCCCATACTTCACAGTGGGTATGAGGTGCTTTTCTGCATACTCCTCTTTTGAGTTACACAAGACTCACTTAAAGTGTTTGTTGCCAAAAAGCTCTATCATGGTCTCATCTGACCAAAGCACACGGTCCCACTTGAAGTTCCTGTACCGCTTAGCGAACTCTAGGCATTTACGTTTATAATTTGGGAGTGACAAAAGGTTTTTTCCGTGCATGCCTCCCAAACAGCTTTTTGGCATGTAGATAGCGCCTGATGGTTGTTTTGGAGACATTGTGACCCCAAGATGCTACCATTTGTTGCAACTCTTTGGAGCTTTTTTTAGTTCTCTTACTATCCTCCGCACTGTGCGTGGTGGCAAAATAAACTTGCGTCCTGTTCCAGTTGTTTTAAACTTATTAATGATTTGTCTGACAGTAGATATGGGCAGGTGAAGGTGAGTGGCTATTTTCTTGTAGCCATTGCCTGACTTGTGAAGGTCGATGCACACCTGCCTTACTTGAATGGTGTGTTCCTTTTTCTTTCCCTTGGTGAAGAGTGGATAAGAGAAATGGCTTCTGTGTCACATCATATTTATACCCCAAGGAAACAGGAAGTGATGAATTACTAATTAAATGTTCCTAGATACTCTGATCAACTTTGTAAACTGCTGTAGAAATGACAGAAATACTTCAATTCCATGTATTTCCTAGGAATTGTTAGGGGTGCCGATAATTGTGGGACAGGTCATTTTATGAAAAATAATTATTTCTTTGTCTGGGATTTTTTTATTTTCTTAAAATTTACTTGGGTTGATGGTAAAATTTTTCTCAAATTTTCAGGATGGTCGCAAAAAAAAACAAAAAAAACAACAAACAAACATATATATATATATATAAAATAAGCCCCCAACTAACGAACACAACTGGTTCCAGACAACCGTTCTTATGTCGAATTGTTCTTAAGTAGGGGAAAAGGTAATATTACCAATGATATAGGTAGTACATGTACGTGTATACATATACAGTATATGTGTATGTATGTAAATATGAGTTTGGATGCAGTAGTAATATTAAACCAGGATAATTAATGAAAAAAACAAGAATAAAAGTGATATAATAATACGTAATCATAAATGTTATTTACCTTTGAAGAGGAGTGGTCGAGCATCGTTGTGGTGGAGTTGGAGGAGTTATTGAAAAAAAGGACAAATGGTCGTGGTCATTAGACTCTTCTAAAAGAGGTAGTGTTCTGTGGGTGGTGTAGAATTAAGCAGGCCTATTAACTCTTCATAAACTTTAATCACACGCTCTGTTCGGGTTGTATAATTTAGCTTTCCATTTAGCTTTATCTCCCCAGTGTCTAACTCTTCCTCTGTTGGTCTCATTAGCGCAAGGCTGCCTCTTGGTCCCATTAGCAGTGTCACAGTGCCCTCTACTGGTCAAGCATGTACAGTAGCAGTATAAATACTGATTGAGCGACTACAAGGCAAAATAAAATAAAAATATAGACCAGTCGGCTTGTGTTCGTATCCGCGAGTGTTCGCTAGTTGGGTGTTCGTAAGTTGGTGACCTAGTGAATACATCTACAGTACAGACCCTTTCCAAAAAATTAGAATATCATGGAAAAGTTGTTTAATTTCCATAATTTCATTCAAAAAGTTAAACTTTCATAGATTATAGATTCAGGGCCCACAATTTAAACGATTTCAAGTATTTATTTGTTTATTTTTACATAATTTGGGCTTCCAGCTCATAAAACCCACATAAACAGGAATTCAAAAAATTTGAATACTGTGAAGAAATCAGCCCAAATTTTGCAGGGCATGAATGTTTTAAACTGAGTGTCACACACTAATCATCTACTAAACTCAAATCACCTGCACAGGCTTCCCCAGGTGTCATTAAATTGCTTCAGTTTGGTTCAATTGTCTCATTTCGGTTCAATATGGGAAAGACTGCAGACATGACAACTGGCCAGAACACCATCATTGATACCGTCCATAGGATGGGTAAGCCACAAAAGTTCATAGCTAAGGAGGCTGGTTGTTCACAGAGTGCTGTGTCCAAGCATATCAATGGAAAGTCTAGAGGAAGGGCAAAATGTGGCAGGAGAAGATGCACCAGCAAAAGAGATGACCGTGGGCTTCAGCGGATTATCAAACAGGGAAGATTCAAGAATCTGGCAGAGATCCAGAAAGAGTGGAATGAGGCGGGAGTCACAGCTTCAAAAACCACCACATTCAGACGCATCCGGGAGATGGGCTACAACTGTCGGGTTCCTCGGGTCAAGCCACTTCTGAACCTGAGCTAACGTAGGAAGCGTCTCCACTGGGCCAAGGAGAGGAAGGACTGGACTGTTGGCCAGTGGTCCAAGGTCCTCTTTTCCGATGAAAGTAAAGTGTGCCTTTCATTTGGGAATCAAGGTCCAAGGGTTTGGAGGAAGACGGGTGAGGAACAGAACCCAAGCTGCCTGAGGTCCAGTGTGAAATATCCACATGATTTGGGGTGCAATGTCCGGTGCAGGTGTTGGTAAACTCTGCTTTCTTAAATCCAAGGTCACCGCAACAGTCTACCAGAATGTTTTAGAGGATCTGTATGGAGATGCAGATTTCATCTTCCAGCAGGACCTGGCCCCTGCCCATACCGCCAGAAGCACCAAACCTGGTTTGATGCCCATGCCATCACAGTGCTTGACTGGCCAGCCAACTCACCGGACCTAAACCCCATTGAGAATCTATGGGGTATTCTCAAGAGGAAAATGAGGGGCACCAGACCCAACAACAAAGAAGAGCTGACAACAAGCATCAAGGAAATCTGGGCTTCCATAACTCCCAGGCTATGCCACAGGCTGATTGCTTCAATGCCACGTCGCATCGAGGCAGTGATTAAGGCAAAGGGATTCCCAACCAAGTATTGAAGATTGACATATCTTTTGAAAGTACCATATTTTGATTGATTTGATGTGATCCTAAATTCTTTCTTTTTTTCCTGTAAAAACTGAGAAGTAAATGGTGATTTCTTCACAGTATTCTAATTTTTTGAATTCCTGTTTTCGTGGGTTTTATGAGCTGGAAGCCCAAATTACGTAAAAATAAACAAACACTTGAAATCGTTTAAATTGTGGGCCCTGAATCTATAATCTATGAAAGTTTAACTTTTTGAATGGAATTATGGAAATTAAACAACTTTTCCATGATATTCAAATTTTTTGGAAAGGGTCTGTATATATACAGCTCAAAAAAATTAAAGGAACACTTCGAAAACACATCAGATCTAAACTGGGGGAAAAATGATGTTGAATATCTTTCCTGATAATAAGTGGGTGATGTATTAGTAACAAAATGATGCCACATCATTTGATAAAAATGAAAATGATCACCCTATAGAGGGGGGAAATCGAAGACACCCCAAAAATGAAAGTGAAAAAATGATGCAGCAGACTGGTCCATTTGCCAAAATGTCATTGTAGCAACTCAAAATGATTCTCAGTAGTTTGTGTGGCCACCACGTGCTTGTACGCATGCCTGACAACGTCAGAGCATGCTCCTAATGAGACTACGGATGGTGTGCTGGGGGATCTCCTCCCAGAACTGGACCAGGGCATCAATGAGCTCCTGGACAGTCTGAGGAGCAACCTGGAGGCGCCGGATGGACCTAAACATAATGTCCCAGAGGTGTTCTATTGGGTTTAGATCAGGTGAACGTGGGGGCCAGTCAATGGTATCAATTCCTTCATCCTCCAGGAACTACCTGCATACACTAGCCACATGAGGTTGGGCATTGTCGTGGACCAGGAGGAACCCAGGTCCCACTGCACCAGCGTAGGTTCTGACAATGGGTCCAAGGATTTCATCCCGATACCTAATAGCAGTCAGGGTGCCATTATCTAACCTGTAGAGGTCTGTGCGTCCTTCCAGGGATATGCTTCCCCAGACCATCACTGACCCACCACCAAACCGGTCATGCTGAATGATGTTGCAGGCAGCATAACGTTCTCCACGGCATCTCCAGACCCTTTCACGTCTGTCGCATGTGCTCAGGTTGAACTTGCTCTCATCAGTGAAGAGCACAGGGCACCAGTGGTGTAGTTGCCAATTCTGGTGGTCTATGGCAAATGCCAATCGAGCTCTACGGTGATGGGCAGTGAGCACAGGGCCCACTACAGGACGTCGGGCCCTCAGGCCACCCTCATGGAGCCTGTTTCTGATTGTTTGGTCAGACACATTCACACCAGTGGCCTGCTGGAGGTCATTTTGTAGGGCTGTGGCAGTGCTCATCCTGTTCCTCCTTGCACAAAGGAGCAGATACCGATCCTGCTGAGGGTTGAAGGACCTTCTACGGCCCTGTCCAGCTCTCCTGGAGTAACTACCTGTCTCCTGGAATCTCCTCCATGCGTCCAGGTACCGCAGTGATGCCCTGGTCCAGATCTGGGAGGAGATCCCCCAGGACACCATCCGTAGTCTCATTAGGAGCATGCCCCGACATTGTCAGGCATGTGTACAAGCACGTGGGGGCCACACAAACTACTGAGAATCATTTTGAGTTGCTACAATGACATTTTAGCAAAATGGACCAGTCTGCTGCATCATTTTTTCACTTTCATTTTTGGGGTGTCTTTGATTTCCCCAGATCTGATGTGTTTTCGAAGTGTTCTTTTAATTTTTTTGAGCAGTGTATATATATATATATATATATATATACAGTATATATACAGTATATATATATATATGAAAAACGGCAAAAGTGGCCGCTATAGACAGGTGGCCGCTATAGACAGGTTGGCGGCCATTTTGAATTTGTGTGCACACATACTAACATGTATTCACAAAAAGACTGGAGCAAAACCAAGAGACATAGGGGAAAACGCTCTGTTGACAAATAAACAGGTAGGTAAATCTAGGTAACAGCTCCGGTAAGGAAACTAGTAATATCAATAACAACAATCAACCAGCGCCACGCTGGCCTTTTATCCACCACAAATGTTAATTGACCGCAGCTGCGCGGCCACCAGGCATGAAGCGGCTGCCTACTTCTCCCCGGAGAAGGCACAGCCCGCCAAATAAGAGCGCAGGACAGGGGACGCTCGCTCCTGTCCTGCAGAATGTCATAAATTTCAATCTTAGACTTTTTTTAAAACACGATTTTAAAAGCAAGAAATAAAAATTTTAGTGAACGAGCCTGAGGATATATAGTTTGTACAGGATACGTGTGAAGCAGTCATGAATGGGTGTGTGCGTGAGCAATTGAGTGCGGAGAAGGTGCGAAGATCATCGTAAACTAACAACACCATCGCTCCTTTCTTATTGAATGGGCTTCTAATCTCTAATTAGTCAGCAATTAAGTGATATTTTAGATGTTTTATTCAGGTGTTTTTGCTATTTTAGAATCTATTCACGGCATTGCGTGGGAAGATTGTGGGAAGATTACCATTTTGGCAGTCATTGAATCTTTTCAGGGCGGCATTGCAAAGTAAGAAGACTTTTTTATGTCAAACTAGGACTCAGTCACTAAAGTCTACACACGACGGCTTCATTGCTTAAAAAACCAAAACTTTTTCATGCATGAAGCTTCTGCTTGAGTCGGCATTTTGGCCGCTATATGCGGTCAGATATTGACCAAGGGATACAAAATGGGTGGCCGCTGGCCGCGTTAGACAGGTGACCGCTATACACAGGGTCTATAACACGTACATTTTCCGCGGGGGATTTTTCACTGGTCGCTATAGGCAGGTGGCCGTTCTATACAGGTGGCCGCTACTGTATTGTATATTTGTGCATGGCTCAGATCAAGGGTACCCTTTGCTGTCTTCAACTTCACTTGTGTAGGATTTGAAACTGTTGTTGTTGTGTACTATCCCTATCACTCTGACGTTTATAGAGTGAGGAAGCTTACCAAACCATAAATTAAGCCTGTTCATGTTTTTATTTTGCGCTAGCACGGCTATGTAGCAAAAAAGCAAAAACAAGTGTGGAGTTGATGGGTCAAAGTTTATGTCATTACAGTCTTAAGAACAGCTGATGGGATTTGTAGTCTTTGTAGTGATACAACAATGGCATGGTAAGGACTGAAGGTCCATTTTTCTTTGCCATATTTTCAGAGCTTTAATTCAAGATCTAGATTTGTCACTTGTTTTTATTTACTTTATGATACTCTCTCAAATATAAGTTACTTTTCTAACAAAAGTCAAATCTATGCAGAGATAACAGCAGAAAGTCTACACCGAGTTATGTGCATTACATTTAAGAAAGAGTGAACTTCGGAGGGTTGCTATGGGAAATGGAAGATGTCTCCAGCTCTGGTATGTTGGGTTTGTGTTTATAACATTACCAAGGTCTATCCACCAGTTTGAAATTTTACCCAAAATGTAACACTTGGGTACCCTTAATCTGAGCCATGCACATGCTGTATATATTAGAAGGTAAAGAACAAATCCTTACCAGGGGTGCCAATAATTATGGAGGGCACTGTAAGTACACGTAAAAAGTAAATAATTAGTAGTAGCAGCTATCAGTGCCATCATTATTGTAGTTGACATTGACGTCTCGAGAGCTGAGTGACACCCCAGCTAAGAGTGATGAAAGTTGGACACTGTTCCCCCGATAATTTCAAGTGTGTGTGAAAGAAAGCTACGCTTCAATAAAGCTGCAACTCCGCTGTGCTTTCCTAGCATTACTAAGGCGCCATCAAAGGTCAGCATCACCATTCTCTGAAAGTCCAGTCCATGTGTGGAGTAAAACTGAGTGACTGCTTGCACAATATTGTGAGCAGGGCATCCTGATGTGACCGTTTTATAGTGATCCAGTGATACTGCAAGTTTGTTTTCTTTTCCAAAAGAGGAAGGTTTAGGACAAAAATGGACAAAGCAAGTGGAAAGAATCAGACAGATGGACGCCACCTCCAGGTCTGTTCTTTGCAGTGATCATTTCGCTGACTGCTATGAAGAAACACTTTTACAAGAAGCATTTGGCTTGAAAGTACGCTATAAACACATTTTGAAAAAGAATGCTATTCCGCCGGTACACAGGAAAAAAAAAAAAGACAAGAACGACGTCAAAGTTGCCACAGAGTAAGTCATGTCTTCTTTACATAATGTCTTCTACACACTATTCCACGATAGCAACAAAGCTGCACAGCATTATACATGTTATAAAAACATCTTTTCAAACATATTTATGTTTACTGTGGGGGGTCGGGGGCCGTGACAGAGACGAAATATGAAATAAATCAGGCTATAAAGACCCCTTCATGCTCATTAAGGAGTCGATTTAAAACAATAATTGAAGGATAAGCAACTCCAGAGGAATTTAAACTAACCATTCTGTGTTTTGAAGGCGACCAATCTTCAGCTCCATGTCTTAAGGCTTAAGTCCATGTTCTGAAAGTTCTCTATTTCATCTCCAAATGGCTCAAATCTTGGCCATAATCACTGTAAACATCTTTTGTCTCGTACACCGCCATGTTTGTGTAGCTGAGTGATAGCACTCCGATGGCGTCACTTCCGGAAAAGAGACTGAACAGCGAGAGCTAGCTCGTCATGGGTGGCAGCATCAACTATAAATGTCATTCTTGCAAATTTACCGTTAGCTTTCAAAAATGGAACAATGTACAACATAATTACAAGCAATATATAACATATTTAAGCAACGTTGATGAATCGTGTCAGGGACCCTTTAAGGAGGTTGTAAGTAGACCTCCGAAGTGCAAAAAGAAGAAATGGGATTGCATGTTTAGAGAATTTATTGCAAACAAGCATTGAAGTGAAACAGGCTGTTCATCAGCTGATCAAAAGTTTAAGAGCACAGCCAGTGTGAACATAGAACTATACATTGCTTAGGGTCGGATTTCTTTTTGTGTGACAGCTTGTTCCTCTTCTCTGAATATTAATGAATCTCGACCTTTGGCACTCTCCTGCAGTAATGTAATCATCCCCATTTACATCTTGCGTCTTCGTACAGTTCCAACAACATTCTAATGACTCTTTTTACTGAATGTGATGCTTAAGGTTGTCCAACTTCCGTCCAACTTTTTTTTTTTTTTTTTTTTTTCCTTGACGGGGAAGGACGTGTATGGCAGGAGCTCTGTTGATGATACTGGAAATTTTAACTATTTTGGTGCTTTCCTGACAACACTACATGAGCACAGCATCAGTGCTGATGGCTGAATCCCCCATCTGAATTCCTTTAACTTGGAGAGTCGAGAGATACAGATACAAGTATTGATACCTGCTAGCAAGTCTAGCTAATTAGCGAACTGCTGAAGTTCAAAGAGGTTGCTTAGCAACAATGTCAAACACAAAGGAAAATGATACTGGCTCTGAACTCAAAGAGGAAAATGATTCAGGCTCTGACGTGGACATAAAAACAGAAGCCCTTTTTCCAGGTTACCTAGAGTTTAGGAAGGCTACCAAGGAGTTCCTCGAGTGTAGAGAGATCACTCTACCACAAATAATGCAAGCAATTGAGAAACTGCATTCAATGGCAGAGAAACATTCAGCTTCAAATGCAGTTTATAAGGAATGGTATCACAAACATTACGGCAGAAAATAGAGTACAGAGTAAGTCAATCGCAAACATTATGGAAGAAAATAGAGCACAGGACAAGTATATCAAAAAACTAAGAAAAGAGGTCAAGAAGTTGCAAGATGAAAATGCAGACCTGGGTGCCGCTCTTAAGGAGGTTAAATACCCAGTGGAAGATTTCAAGGTTCTGCAGGACGACATTAAGGTACTGTTGAATGACAATGCTGCCTTGCGCTCTGCTCTTCACGAAGCGATAAACCGTAAAGAAAATACAGCATTTTGCAAGGATGTTAGGGTTCTGCAGGATGATATCAGGGCTTTATTGGAAGATAACGCTGCCTTGCGCACTGTTCTCAAGGAGGCTATAAACCATATGGAAGCCACCCCATGTACTGATCTTAAGGACGCTAAAGACCCCAGGGAAGAAAATAGAGCATTATGCAATGATATCAACATTCTACAGGATGAAATCAAGGCACTATTGAAGGATAATGCTGACTTTTGCACCACCCTTGAGGAAGAGAAAGAAGCAAAAGGAGAATATCAAGGAGCAAATTAAAAACTTCATTGACGAGGTGGATCAGATGGCACGAATGAATGATGTGGTCCTCACAGGGCTCCAAATCATATCCAAGTCAAGAGATGTTCATTTAATAAAGCACACTACACTACACTACTACTACACTCAAAGGAGGTGGATGTTGATGTCAACAGTACACACTTGCGTCCCACTCCATGGCAGGAACAACACCACACCTGTCATCATTAAGTTCACCAACAGGGAATTCAAAACTGCACTGCTGAAACAGGGAAAGAAGCTAAGAGGCACCAACGTCTACATGAATGAGCATCTCACAAAACGCAATTCCGACATCGCCAGGAAAGCACGAGACCTGAGGAAGCAAGGAAAGATTCAAAACACTTGGAGCACTGACGGGAAAATCTACATCAAACTAAAAGGAAGTCCAGGAGTCGCAAGAGTGCTTGTTGTCCAAGATATCAGTGATCTGGATGCATATTAAACATTATATTACTATGATAATGAGCATAATGGAGGAAACAGCCTACAAGACAGACCAATACAACGAGAAGGACTACATTCCATAGCAATAACCTCAACATAATTAATAAAAGGAACTCTTGTATACAAACCCAGCGTCACTAGCAGTGCAACACTAAAGACGATGTGGATATCAACAGGAGAGAAAGGACAGGATAAATAGAAAGGGAAAAGGAAAGGAGAAGGAGGAAAAAATGGAAAAAAAAAAAAAAATAACTTTTTTTTTTTAATCATTTGTGTACCTGTATACTGTATATGTAAATATGTGCGTACTTGTGTAGGTGCAGATGTAGGTGTATATATATGTATGCACGTGTTTGTATGTACACATATTTATTAGCAATTGATGTGCTACGAAGAGGGGGTAGGATTAAATAAGCTCTGCTTCTTCCTACTCCTTTTCGGACATATGCGTGTTCGAAATAAATTAAACCAACCAACCAACCAACCAACTTCCATTCAGTCCACACTGTTCCCTCCAAAAACTAGCTAACTAGCTGCGCAACAAGTTTTTCAGAGCAGCCCTTTCTCACTTCAAAAAAGACAAAATCTCACCCAGTTTCACCTCTTGTTCTTATGTTTGCACTGTTCTTCTGTTCGCACATACTCCAACAGCCATTCCACTTTCATTTCTTTTTTTAAACCGTGATGAGAGTGAAGCCTCAAATTTCCAACTGGGACGACTGTATATACACTCCTGATGGCGAGTGGGAACATTGCTCCAAGTGGTGAAGATGGCTTCACCAAGAACATCAACTGTCTGGAACTGATGGCCATTTTTATAAACTTCCCTTGCCATCCATCCCCAAATGTTCTCTACGGGATTTAAATGAGGGGAACATGCAGGATGGTCCAAAAGAGTGATGTTATTCTTCCTGAAGAAGTCCTTGGTCAAGCCAGCATTGTGAACTGCAGTGTTGTCCTGTTGAAGAACCCAGCTGTTACCACACACACGAGGGCCCTCGGTCATGAGGGATGCCCTCCACAACATCTGCATCCGTTTGACGAACCCGCACCACCTGAAGCTCCGGTGTTCCACTGAATGAAGAAGCACCCTAGATCATGGTTGACTACACTCCACGGGTAGAAAACATCTCAGGTGGGATCTCCCTGTCATGCCAGTAACGTTGGAAGCCATCTGGACCTTCAAGGTTACATTTTTTCTCATCAGAGAATACAACTTTTTTTCCACTTTTCAATGTCCCATGTTTGATGCTCCCTGGCAAAGTCGAAACGGGCACTTTTGTGGCGTTGAAGGAGACGAGGTCTTTGAATTCCTTTTTTGTTTTTAAAGCCTTTTCCCGCAGATGCTGTCTAATAGTTATTGCGCTGCAGTCTGCACCAGTAAGGCCTTCATGTGGGTGGAAGACCGCCCTCCAGCTCCGCGCAGGTGTGATTTTTTGGGTCTAGCGCTTGACTTTTTTGTTCCATAATGCTCAGGATCTTTCAAAAAATGTAGAACGACTGATTTACTGCACCCAACCTCAGCAGCAATGGCACGCTGCGAGAGGCCTTGCTTATGCAGCTCCACAATCCCAACATGTTCAAAAAGAGAAAGCTTCTTAGCTTTACCATCAGGAGGACATGACAGAAAATGAACATTTTGAGCAGATTTTGTCTTTTATAGCCTGTGGTCCTAAACTTGGTGATAAACAACCTATTTCAGTTTTTTTTTTTTGGTTTAAATTACAAGCTTCTAATTTTTTTTGTCTCACTCCCTCTTCTTGTTTTTGCATATTGTAGCTCTACTTAAAACCTCATTAAGATCCAAATGTGCAAAATGCTAATTCTAGCAATTTTTCAACCGGTCCTAAGATTTTGATCAGGAGTGTATATATAGTTGATATGAATTGTTATTATGATCAAATTTATCCAGATGATATGAATTATTCTTCTGATTGTGATTCTACTTATCCAGCTGACATTGGCAGAGTGGATTTCAAGCTGGAGGTGAGCAAGGACAAGGAGAAGACTTGGCTGTTGGTGACAGACCCGCTGACTGCTTTGTTTCAAGAAGATCAGCAGCTGAACATCAGGGACATTTTTTCAGAGAAGTTACAGTATAAAGTTACTTATCGTAGGAACAAGAGCACTGGCAAGGTACATTTGATGAATCAGCAAATCAGCCTCATACTTGACAAATGAAGTCATGACTTACCTCTGTTTCTAGAAAGTGTACATCTCAAAGAGCAACGTGATGGAGATACCGGATCTGGATCACGGGGAAAGCTACTGCTTTACGGTTCAGGCCTTCATTCCAAGCCGAAGCATTGACAAACAGCTGGGAAAGCCCAGCCAAACTCAGTGCTCCGAGGACCACAAACAAAGCATCCTTGAAGGTAATCAGATATATTATGTTTACATGATTGCATCATTTATTATTTACAGCAGCATGAGGTCACTCAACCGTAGTCAAGAAGCAGACCAGCATCTTTCTATTCTCTGCTTTTTTTTTGTACCCTCCATCTATCCATTTTCACCTGCTTATCAGGGTCCAGGGCACGGGGGTCTCATAAGTAAGGCCAGACTTCGTGGTGCCTGGCCACCTCTTCCAGTTCCACCAGGCCATCTGTGAGCCATACTCTCTCCAGTGTGTCCTAGGTCTGAGAGACAGAGTTCCTCACCCATTCTCTTAGATTGAGTCCAGGAGAAAACTAATTTCAGACAAATGAGCCTTCAGGCTCAGCTCTCTACACCACGACGATCTGGTTCAGCGAATGCATTACTGCAGACACTGCAGCGATCCACCTGTCAATCTCACACTCCAACCTTCCCTCACTCCTGAACAAGACCCGAGATTCTTGAACTCCTGCATTTGGGGCAAGACATCACTCCCAAAGCAGAGGGTGCAATCCACCCTTTTCCGACTGAGAACCATGGCCTCAGATTTGGAGGTGCTGAGTCTCATCCCAGAGGTTTCACACTCAGCTGCAAACCACCCCAGTAAACGCTGAAGATCACAGCTTGTTGAGGCCATCAGGACCACATTATCTGCGAACAGGTTTAGGATTGGTCTTACTGCTGGCAATGCGAACCAGGCTCCTGCTGCGGTTGGGCCGAATGGCACATAGTAGCGTTTCACCAACCCTGTACTCTCGGAGCACCCCCACAGGACACTGTGAAAGACACGTTCCAATGCCTTTTCCAAGTCCGCAATTGTGGAACGGTTGGGCAAAACTCCCACGTATCCACATCCCACTTCCTGTCGCTGAGGTTCGACTTCTCTCCAGCACTCTTTCCCAGGGAGGCTTAATGTGCCCCCCCCCCTTAAAAATACACCGTAAAGATCTGTAATGCCCCAATGCCAAATTTCATATTTTTCCCTTTGAATTCATACTTTTTTCAATTTCATTTAATATTTTTCCACATTTTTTAATTACGGCAGGGGTCTCAAACTCAGTTTACCCGGGGGCCACTGGAGGTAGAGTCTGGGTGAGGCTGGGCCTCATCAAGTATTGTGAGTAAGGCTCACGATAACGATAATATCTATAACGATATCGGGTATGCTGCAGGAAACACGTCTAACATGTTAGCGCACTTAAAGCGGTATCATCCGGCTGTGAACGTTACATCTACGAGAAAGAAAACCAGCTTAGTGCAAACACCGATAACTTCAGCATATAAACAACCTCTAGCAAACAACTCTGACCGGGCCAAAGCAGTAACACACGGTATTGGAGTACGTGGGAGTGCGTGGGTTTTCTCCGGTTTCCTCCCACATTCCAAAAACATGCATGTTAGGTTAATTGGCGACTCTAAATTGTCCATAGGTATGAATGTGAGTGTGAATGGCTGTTTGTCTTAATGTGCCCTGCCATTGGCTGGCGACCAGTCCAGGGTGTACCCCGCCTCTCGCCCAAAGTCAGCTGGGATAGGCTCCAGCATGCCCCCGCGACCCTAATGAGGATAAGTGGTATAGAAAATGGATGGATGGACAGACATATTTAACTGTAACTGTCCATTACATTTCGCCACAATGTTTAAACAATTGTTTAAATACAACAGTTTATTTTATTATTATATTTCTATTTAAAAAAACTCAGAGTCTAATGGGTTGCTTTTATTTCTTTAAAAAAAAGTGTTTGCATTTTGTTAAATAAAAGCATTTCAAGTCATTTTTTCTTCCTTTTTTGTACAGAAAATTAACCAAACCGAGCACTTCAAGAAACTGAACCGAACCGAAATTACATTTTAGTGTACCGTTACACCCCTAGTAGTTACTTACCTTTTACATGTCGTGCTGTCATTTTGTGTGTGTGTGTGTTAGCACCACGATTGTAGGCAGTGTTCTGTTTAGTGACCCTCATTTCTCCATGTGACACACTCTTAGTTCCGTGGTAGCTTATGCTTTCACCCTTTGAGCATCATTGGCTTAACTTACAGCTTGCGGGCCGCATTTACAGGACTCTTTCCTGTCAAGTTGCGGGCCGCAAAATGTGACTTGGTGCGGAAATGGCCCGCGGGCCGCGAGTTTGAGACCACTGAATTACGGTATCATGACTGTATGTAAAAAGGTGGAATCATCAAATCTTGATCAATCGAGTGGATCGATGTCTTTCTTTGTACAAACACATTGTCATGCTTGTACAGTACAACACATTATCTGATTGTGTTTTTCCAACAGTGTATTCAGTGGGAGTGATTGCAGGTGGCATCCTCCTTGTTTTGCTGCTGATCATTGTCATCACCGTCGTAACAATCGTGTGCTGCAGGCACAGGAAGAAACGGGAGAAAAGTGAGAATGAAAGCGTTCCACTACAGAGTGTGGAACGTCTTTCATCCAGCAACACCAGATTGACATGAAAAGTTTCATTTCCTAACATAGTAATCAAGAGTAGAGTTTCTGTGAAACCGCTTGTGAATACGGGCATTCATCAGGTCATTCAATGCCCTGCCAATTTCTGTGAAAATGCTTTTTGTCTGACAATGCCTTTCTCTCGCAGTCGAAATGATCGAAAAGACAAGCAATAAGAATGTTCTGTTCACATGTTCGTCATTCCCAATATTGTTGCATCATGACAAATGTATTTTTACAGCAAAACGACAAAATGCTTATCTTTGTTACATTTTGTTGCGTCCATGCTGACAAAAAGCCTTATTTGTATTTGTTGTTATTTGTGTATCAACAATTGTACATATAAAAACGCCTTGTTGAACTTTTCCACATACTGCTTTAAAAATATGAATGTTGACGAGGGCTGTCACGAGACCTCCAACTCACAACACCACACGAGATTGGGTCTGCAAGACAAGATGTGATGGGATTTTAACATGAATCGACTTTTGCTGGGTTTTGTTTATTTTATTGCAATTAGCCACGTTCCACAGATGGCACCTACGCCACACTTTGTTCACACCCATGTGTGTTCGGCGAGCCAGACTGTCTTGGTTTCACCAGGAAGGCGAAGCATTGCCTTCTTGGCTCTGTCATTGTATTTTGGAGGAGTTTACGCAGTTTTCAGACCGTCATTGCATGAGAATTGGCGGTGAAGCTCCAGAGGTGCACGCGGCAGATACTCAAAGCAACAATTCCTGACTTTCACTTGTAATGCACGCCCCAACTCGCTTTAACTTGTCAACATGGATCTCTGCTACGAACTATAAGAGGTGTGTTGTGAAGCGGTGTTTGTAAAGGGTGCAGACAAGTCTGTGTTTTGATCTGCCAAATCTAAGTAACTTTGATCAAATGTAGAATTACTACACCTTCCGCTTGGCGAAAGCTGTCCCACAACATTTGATGACAGAAAAAACAGCCACATGTCACTCACTGCTGCTGGGAAGTAAGAGGTAGGTTGGATTACAAGGTCTATAGTGTACGTTAAGCACTTAATGTGCGGTTCCAATAATGCCTCGCACACTGCCACTTCCATATTAGTGTATCATCATTCATAGTAGCTATGCCATAGTTCACAGTCTGATTGGCTTTTGGCTGCCTTGTTCTCACGAGACAGATCTTCTCCAAACGAGAAATCTCATCACGTTTTAATTTCGCGAGATCTTGTGACACCCATAGTGTTGATGGATGTACTATAATATTGAGGTACTGTATATCAATTAATACATTTGTTTCCTCCTCACTGCACGAATGTAAGCCCTTAGCGCCTGTTCCACACCGTGCTGCACCCAAACAAATCCCACAATCCTTTGCCATGTGAGCAGCGATCCTGATCAATAACCAATTTAGGGCTACAACTAACGATTATTTTAATAATCGATTCATCTGTTGTTGTTTTTTTATTAATCTGGTTTTTTTGTGTTTTTTTAAAACACACATTTTAAATTTCCGCCTCTTAGCAGCAGTCCCCAGAATGCATGAATGGACTTTTTCCCTCCCTAAAATCATAGCAAAGAGGGTGAGGAACAGGAATTTCTCAGACACCGAAATTGAAGTAGAGAAGTATAATCAAATGACAAACATCACCATCACTATGCTGCAAATCCACGAGTCACTGGCAGACTTCTACATGTGCATCACCAATAAATAAGAAATAACAAATAAATAAACTTTAGGGGGTCAGGGCAGTGCCTCGTTTGGTGGTCAAGTTGTGAAGCACGTAGAAAGATGATATGGCCTGCGCTGGACAGGCACAGCCATAGCTATTTGTAGTTTCACTGGTCTACCACTAGGTTTTTGTGTACCCATGGTAAGAGTTGAGCATAAATGTATGCATTTTCCTACACACAAGTACAAGTGGATAAATCCCATACTTTGCATGGGAATGTTCTTACGTATATATCTGCAGTGGTTTGCTTTGCAAGATGCAGAAAAAGGCAGAAATGTCGATTGCTCTTTTCCAAAGTCAAAGCTGATGTGTGTGATTATCTGCTTTTGCCTGAAACACAAATAGGTCTGCTTTCATAGATGACTAAGGAAATTAAAAATAATCACATTTGAGAGGCTGAAATTAGGATATTTACAGTACATTTTTAAATGAAACCATGAATCAATTATCAAAATAGTTGTTGATTAATTGAATCAATTAATAATTGATTAATCGTTGCATCGCTAAACCAATTCATCCATCCATCCATCTTCTATACTGCTTCAATTAATTTTGGGATATTTACATCTTTATTTCAGCTAATATTGGGCTTGATACAGGCCTGTTATCCTAATAGACTTTTTAATAACCCCAGAATCACTTTGGCTTGGAAATGGTAAGATTTGCACAAGTTTTCACAGTACATTATTTACTATATTCACGTTAATGCAGTAATACTGTAGATATTTGGGGGTTTGTGATTATTTTCTTTGAGCAGTGCTTGTGATTACTCAACAATACTATCTGATTGTATTTACTTGACTTTGTGTTCTTTCTAACTTGTCAATTTACAGTTTTGTGTAGTTCTGCTACTTTTCTGAATTGTTTCACACAACAAGGCATCTTGAAACATTCACCTTAGTACTGAAAAAGCGATTTTGTTGGGACCAATAAAGCGATAAGATAAGCTGGTCAAACAAAGCACATACTTTAATGTACGGCATGCGTACAGTAAGAGCTGAGAAGATGGACAGTACAGTATTTGAGTTATTCAGGTTATTGGGATGTTATTGCAAACATACACCAAGTACAACATTAGGATAAGATCCAAAAGAAATTCATTCTACTGTGGAATAGTAGATCCTATAGAATTCATTTGATAAGATGAATGATTGTGTTTGTGTGGCGCTGTTCATGTGCACTCTTCCAATATTTTGGTACTTTCACACTGGAAACTGAAATAAACGACTCATTCAGGATTCAAGTGAATGAGTGTTGATTTGAGTCTTGATTAAACACACTAAAATGCTTCAGCAATGATTGGTATACAGCAGGGGTCCCCAACCACCGGGCTGCGGCCTGGGACCGGTCCGTGGGCGGGCCAAACTGGGCCATGGGAAGCTTTCAGGTGCAATGATTAAATTAAAAAAAAAAAAAAAATTAATAATAAAAAAAATTGTAAATTTCATTAACTTTTATGTAATGCATATCAATTTTGAAAATATTGGTCATTAATTTATTTCAAAAATAATATACAGCTACAAATCCCATTGTTTTTGCATGTACAGGTATATGTTGTTTGTTGTGAACGGCAACACGTCCCACTTTCTTTGATGGTCTTTGAACACACCATTGTGGGTGCGCTAATTTTGTGCCACGCTGCACGGATAGACTACTATCCTGTATTTTTACCCCTTTTCTTTCAGCTCATATTTGCTCCCAAATGAATTTGATGACCTTACTAAGTGCTAATGTGCATATTTGTTGGTGCACAACCTCCAGTGAATTCATGCGAGCACACTGCCTTTTACTGCAACATCAAACATCGTACTGGTGGCTCTGTATTCATTTTGTGCTGTTAATTTGATGTTCCTGTCCGAGTTTATTTTACACAATACATAATAAATAAGACACATTAGATGCCTATAATGTAACATGAGCCGGTCCGGGGGTATACAGAATATTTAGTCAATTATTGTTAATACATACACATGATTGTACCTGTTGGCTGGTTCTAGTTTAGAGTCTCTTGATAGAGAGAGTTACGACAACTGAGATTACGCCGATCAAGCGTGCCCGGTACGACAATGCATGTAAAAAGGGACTCTAGAAGTTGAAAGCATGTTCTTTCCTCACTTCAGATTATTCAGGATTAGATCTAGTCTAATTAGACTACTATTAGAAGTAGTACTAGTAGGCTAATAATTTCATTTTCAGAATAATTCATTGGCATTGCTTAATCAAGCCTTATTATTATGATCTGAAAAAATGACTGTTTATTAATATTAGATGTATCAGCATCACAAAGGGTGAATGGCCAGTCCCAGCCATAAACAATTGTTAAATATTTTTGTATTATATGTCACTTTTTGCAATCATAAGCAATCATTGTAATTTGTATTTGTGGAATTCACATTAAACAGAAATTCACAACACCAAATACAACACATGGGACCGAACACTCTCAATTGACCTACCTCGCACAGCTTTGAAGACGAGTTCGGCTTCCAACCCAAACGGTTGATTTTATTCTCCCAAACTGTCCGCCTGTTGATATCTGAAGGGAATCTGTACAGCTTGAAACCCTTGTCGTGTCTATTTGTGCATCCAAATGCACAACAACCCGGCATTTTTGATGAATAAACAACAATACAGCCAAGAATACTGTTGTATTCTGTTGTATAAAGGCGAACGCAAACGCGAATTTGGCCCCAGGATGGCTCAACGGGTCACGTGACCGTATTTTTTCGACTCGTCATGTCGTAACTCTCTCTGTCTAGGGACTCTAGTTATAGTTGTAGCTAGGGTCATGTTTTTTGACTTCTCCAGTGCCTTTAACACCATCCAGCCGTCACTACTCAGAGTGAAGATGGAGAGCGTGGGAGTTGACCAACACCTGACTGCATGGGTTATACAACCCCTGGCAAAAATTATGGAATCACCAGTCTCGGAGGATGTTCATTCAGTTGTTTAATTTTGTAGAAAAAAAGCAGATCACAGACATGACACAAAACTAAAGTCATTTCAAATGGCAACTTTCTGGCTTTAAGAAACACTAAAAGAAATCAAGAAAAAAAGATGTGGTAGTCAGTAACAGTTACTTTTTTAGACCAATCAGAGGGAAAAAATTATGGAATCTCAATTCTGAGGAAAAAATTATGGAATCATGAAAAAAACAACAACAAAAGAATACTTCAACACACCACTAGTACTTTGTTGCACCACCTCTGGCTTTTATAACAGCTCGCAGTCTCAGAGGCATGGACTTAATGAGTGACAAACAGTACTCTTCATCAATCTGGCTCCAACTTTCTCTGATTGCTTTTGCCAGATCAGCTTTGCAGGTTGGACCATTTTCTTCAACTTCCACCACATATTTTCAATTGGATTGAGATCCGGACTATTTGCAGGCCATGACATTGACCTTATGTGTCTTTCTTCAAGGAATGCGTCTGTGTAGGCTCTCAGTCGTACAGGAGTTGTCCATCGAGGAAAAGGCTTCTTGAGACGTCATCTGTACTTCTGTGAAGAAGGTGTCGGACGTTTCGCTCCTCATCCGAAGAGCTTCGTCAGCGAACTAATAAGTGCTGGTAGCTTAGGCCTTAAATACAGTAAGAGTGGGCGGAATTGGTGTGCCAACACCCTCCTCCTATTGGTTCGTTACACTAAGCCTGGGCGGAGTAGTGGTATAATCCTATCCTGTTATTAACACCTCCGATAAAAGGGAAGTGTCGCTCCCTGAATTGGGTATGAACGACTCTGATACTGGCTTGTTAGCATCTATTGTTCTGGCTCGGCCCTGCCTTCACCTCATTTGCAAGACTAAGAGCTGTGGGTTTTGGTCTCAGTAACCTGCTGAACACAGGGTCCAAATTAAACCTCAAACCACCATTCCGATTCAATGATGGGTTCTGTTGTTTGACAAAAATAGCTTCCTTTACTCCTCTTTCAAACCATCTGTTTTCTTTGGCCAAAATCTTTACCTCGCTGTCCTGAAAAGAGTGATTGGTAGCTTTCAGGTGTAGATGTACTGCTGATTGAGGACCACTAGCATTGTCCCTGCGATGTTGATAAAGCCTTTTTTGGAGCATTTGCTTAGTTTCCCCAATGTAGTGCTCTTTGCATTCCTCATCTTTACAGTGGATGGAATAGACCACATTGCTCTGTTTCTGGTTTGGAGCCTTGTCTTTAGGATGCACTAATTTTTGTCTCAGGGTATTTACTGGTTTGAAATAGGTAGGAATTTTGTGTTGCCATAAGATCCTCTGGAGTTTTTCGGAGACCCCCGCTACATAAGGGACTACCACTCCTCTCCTTTTTGCTTCTGTGGGCTTTTGGGTTTCTTTCCCTACTCTCTTCTTTTGACATTTGTTAAAAGCCAACCGTGGGTACCCACAGGTTGAGAGCGCTCTCTGGACATGTTGTGTCTCCTTTTTCTTTCCCTCAGCACTAGTTGGTATTTGTTCCGCTCTATGTTGGAGGGTCTTAATAACCCCTAGTTTATGTTGTAGTGGATGGTTTGATTCAAAAAGCAGGTATTGGTCAGTGTGTGTGGCCTTTCTAAAGACCTCTGTAAGTAGCTGTCTGTCCTTTCCTATAATTACCTTGCAGTCTAAGAAGGCTAGTTGGTTTTCTTTAGTGTCCTCGCGAGTAAATTTGATATTGGTGTCCACCGCATTGATGTGATCTGTGAAAGACTGAATTTCTTGTTTTTTGATTATGACAAAGGTGTCATCCACGTATCTAAACCAGTGCCTTGGTTTTGTCCCTGAGAAGGATGTGAGAGCCTGTTTCTCCATCTCTTCCATGTACAGATTCGCCACTATGGGTGAGACTGGTGAGCCCATAGCACAACCATGAATTTGTCTGTAGAATTTCCCTCTAAACTGAAAATATGTGGTGTTAAGGCAAATTTCCAGTAATTGGCAGATGTGGTCAGCACTAAGTTTTGTTCTCCGATGCAGAGTTGAGTCCTCGAGCAGTCTCTTCCTCACCACCGAGACTGCTGCTGAGGTGGGGACAGATGTGAAAAGTGAAGTCACATCATAAGACACCAAAGTTTCCTCTGGCTCCAATCTGAGGTCTTTGATGCTCGCCACAAACCCTTTTGTGTTCTCTATATGATGATCAGTGTTGCCTACCAATGGGGATAAGACTGTTTTTACATATTTCGCTACATTGTACGTGGTAGAGTCAATGCTACAGACAATGGGTCTGAGGGGAAACCCTTCCTTGTGGATTTTTGGAAGGCCATAGATACATGGTGTAGCCTCCCCAGGGTATAACCTATGATACATCTGTCTGTCAATTAGTTCTTCCTTCTCTAGCTTTTGGAGACAGTGTATGATTTCTTTCTTATACCTACTGGATGGGTCCCTTTTAAGTTGCTCATACAGTATGTGTTGGCATCACTAATTAGACTTGTTATTTTTTCTTCATAGTCCAATGTGTTGAGAACCACTGTGCATCTGCCCTTATCAGCTGGTAAGATGGTGATGCTCTCATCTTTCTGCAGAGCCGCTAATGCTTTCCTCTCACCTAACGTGATATTGGACGGTGGTGGTTTGGCACTACTGAGAAGGGCCGATATTCTCAGACGAAGGTCCCCTGCCTCTGTTCTAGAAAGGTTATTGTTCCTGATGGCCGATTCAGCTGCTGTGATATAGTCTACTGTGGGTATCGTTTTAGGAGTCACTGAGAAGTTGAGACCCTTGGTTAATACTGCCTTCTCTGTCTCCGAGAGGCTTCTGTCTGACAGATTTTTGATCCAATTTTCTTTAGTATTGGTCTGATTCCCCCCATCCTTAGTGTTTACGACAAGCTGTGGTCGATTTTCCAATAGAAGTTTCTGGAATTTTCCCTTATGCCTTTCTTTGGTTTTGCTATGGTGCTTCATATAACCTGATTTGGTAAATTCACAAACCTCCTGATAGGTTTCGTGCGTAAGCTTGGTTTGCAATCTCTGATAGAAGGTTTCTACTTCAGACTGTTTATTTTTTATCTCTATGTTAAGTCTCCTAATTCTCAAATTCTGTATTTTTCTGATGTAGTTTAGTTGCATTTTCCTTGCCAAGTGTCCTTGCTCAAGGGACGCTTGCCTCATGCATTTGGGGATTAACCTACTCTGCCTGCATCTAAGATTGAATCTGAGGTGGTTCCTTAAATCTGCTAATTTAAGAGTGGCCTTTTCTAAGATACGTACCAGCAGAAGGATGTCTCTCCCAAAGTTGGTAGCAATGCGTCTGTGTAGGCTCTCAGTCGTACAGGAGTTGTCCATCGAGGAAAAGGCTTCTTGAGACGTCATCTGTACTTCTGTGAAGAAGGTGTCGGACGTTTCGCTCCTCATCCGAAGAGCTTCGTCAGCGAACTAATAAGTGCTGGTAGCTTAGGCCTTAAATACAGTAAGAGTGGGCGGAATTGGTGTGCCAACACCCTCCTCCTATTGGTTCGTTACACTAAGCCTGGGCGGAGTAGTGGTATAATCCTATCCTGTTATTAACACCTCCGATAAAAGGGAAGTGTCGCTCCCTGAATTGGGTATGAACGACTCTGATACTGGCTTGTTAGCATCTATTGTCCTAATTTGGACCCTGTGTTCAGCAGGTTACTGAGACCAAAACCCACAGCTCTTAGTCTTGCAAATGAGGTGAAGGCAGGGCCGAGCCAGAACAATAGATTAGATTAGCACCCCTGAACACTTTGTTCAGGGGTGCTAATGGAAGGAGAGGATTACACCACAACTCCTCCCAGTCTTAGTGTAAGGAACCAATAGGAGGAGGGCATTGGCACACCAATTCCACCCACTCTTACTGTATTAAGGCCTAGGCTACCAGCAGTTGTTAGTTCGCTGAGGAAGCTCTTCGGATGAGGAGCGAAACGTCAGTCACCTTCTTCACAGAAGTACAGATGACGTCTCAAGAAGCCTTTCCCTCGTTGGACAACTCCTGTACAACTGAGAGCCTACACAGACACTCAGCACAACAGTATTAACATTGTGGTGTTGAACAGGAATAAGCAGTAATAATCAATTGGATATCTTCAAGTAAACTTTTCCAAGTTGTGCTTCCAGATGCAAGTACAGAGCCATTCGTGCATGTTCACTGTCCAAATTTTACTTTCAAAATCAAAAAGAAAAAACAATTTAGAATTGAGGTGTGTGTATGCAACATAGAAGAGTTGTTTATTTGCTCGTCATTTTATCCAGACGCATGGTCCCATCATCATCTTATGATTTTAGAAACAGCAAATCTTGTGAATGAGATCATACATTGAGGCTTTGTGAGTTGATCAGCACTCAGACTAAATAACAAAAACAGCTACGAGCAATGACCTCATCAGCCAAACTTACACAGGATCAAAATATGAATGAATCATCTGCATAATAAATGTAACCTTCATGTGGATTCAAATGTTGAAGTTGAATGTCAATTTTACAAAGATGAATACAGGTGGTCCTCAGGGTACGATGCTTCCTGGTTACCAAGATGCTTGCCCCAATTAGTTAAAGCCCTCATTTTGGCCTGCAATCACTAACTAGACATATGGACAACCAGTTACATACAGCACATGCAGCGGCTGAACATGGACTGCGCAGTGCAACAATAGTGTGTTGAATGCAGTGGAATATTGGCAACTATACGACATAAGGATAACATTGCTAATTACTTTTGGCTCTTCATGATGTTCTTCCCAAGTATAAGGGAGCAGACATACCTACCTTGAAGACATTTTATGAGTACTTCACAAACTCATAGGAAAGCGAGGTGGCACTGTGATATTTTTCTATATTTTAAGTTTCAAAATGGGTAAAAAAACAAAAACAAATATTTGTTGTTATAATTATTCGTTATTATTTTGCTCAACTTTTCCCATTTAGACTGTTGGGGTTTTTTGGTTTCATTTTATTTTTATAAATATGCCGTGGGTCAATAAAAAACGAGCCACGGGCCGCAAATGGCCCAAGCCGCACTTTGGACACACTTATTTTTATAACTCTTGTGTTGTGTGTGACGCCAAATTCTGTAGGGTTGTTGACTATTTAGCTTGTTAGCTTCCTTTGTATTGAGTGAACCCTAACCCTCAAGACAGTGTTATTGCAGCTGGAACTAATCCAAGCGTTACAATACAATAGGGTTTTTTTATTCATCCAAACTCAGAGAAGGCGTCTGTGGAGGTGGGCTGTCGTATGAGTAACGAGTCATACACACACAGGAAATAATGTGCTGCAAAGATTTTTTTGGAGATGCACGTCATGCTACGTGCAGAGATGGAACTCCACCATGAAATTTCTACCTGGAGAGCACAAAATGTGTGGCGCGCATAAAAAATACATGTTAGCAGGTCTAAGGCATACTCTGAGGCAGCACATAACAAAAAGGAAAGTGAAAGTGAAATTAGATGTGGTAAAATGTTGAGAAAGCAAAGAAAACAACAGTGGCTCTCAAACATCTTGACCATCATGAAGGACAAAAATGCTATCTTTGAACTGATGAAAAGCATACTTCCTGTCTCTCCCTCTCTTACAACACCCTTTCTAGCGAGCAAGACAGCGACAGGGATAAAAGTAAGGAATTCTTTCATTTGATTCTTGTATTTCATCTTTTCCTGAGTGTATGTGATGTCTTGGTGTTTATTTTGTTATCTTTCAGATCAAACATCACAGTCTAGGAAAGAAACACGTCTGTAACCCGAGGACCGCCTGGAATAGTTAAGATACACAATTTGTGTCACATTTCAACTTGAATTATCTAATTGGGAGGTCATCTTGTGTAATCTCTTATTCCAGCTCAAAAAGGCCTCAAAGACATTTTATTATTAACAGATTATCCTCACAAATCATGAGCGCTAACATGTAGTCCTGTAATTTACTAGTACAATCTTTTTTCTTCCTCCAAAGTCAGAACACACAATGTTAACGGCGTAGATGACAGCATTCATGAGCTATATATTCAGTCACTATATTGTCAGACAGCATCGTGTTTAGAAGTCACCATATTGTCAACACCATTCCTACCATTTCTCATTTCTGTCAGTGACAAAGATACAGTATATTCCAAAAATATTTAGTAAAAATCACAAACATTGATGATTAAAGTCCCATGAAGGTTCCAAAGTGTGCAAATGGATTAATGGAGCAGTGCATGTTATGTGAGTTGGGACTCACCAGGCAACTAAGAGCCGAATTCCACAGTCTCTTCTGTGATGGCTTGAAATTCATAGCTTCCTCTTCCGTCCATATGCAGATAGTACTTCATTGAAAAAAGGTGAACAAGGGATACACACAAAGTCAGAAAGCATCAATTATATTTATACTTCACTGACACAACAATTATTCCTGCCTATCTACACTATAATATCGATCATACGTACACTGTACTCATCATGCATAAATAATGCATGAATGTCATTTTGGGATCGTGCTGTCCTCAATGAACCACAGTGCCCCTGCAGCATTCATGCAGCCATGCCTGACTTGTAGACACAGTATTCACCTGGGTTGCTACAGAAATGGCTGTGTTGACTCCTTTTCAGTCTACTAACTATATATCCAAGTTTACCTGCTGTATAGTACTGTCCCTTGCGGTCACAAAAATGCTCAAACATGTATTCAATAGGGATGCTCCGATTGATCGGCCACCGATCAGTATCAGACGATTTCCGTGACAAATCACGTTATCGGCATATGCCAATAAATGCCTTTCAATGCCGATCACCTGTGGATAGTACTATTGCAGCAATCCCTAACGTACGTCTTGGGCATCATGCTCCTCCCACATTCCTACACAGTGTACAAGTGTGCCAAAAGAAAAACAATCATGTCTGCAGTGTGGAACTTACCTGCCAACACGTGTCATGAAAACTATGGTGTGCGGGGGTAGCATGTTAAAAAGCTTTCATTTAATACGGCATTGGAAGAACAAACATGTGACAGAGTATGGTGAGTTATCGGTTACGGTGTGATCATCAGTTAAAAGGCAGCCATGTGGACACTCACTCATTGTGTGTGGCAGTCAGAAGGCTTAGCTAATAACCAAAAAATTATTGAATTCATTGGACAAGATAAGCAGCCTTTCTCAGCGGTGGACGACACCGGGGTCTCACTTACCTGCAAGTCCTGCTAGTGCTCCACCAATGTACATACTCCTTAAAGAAGGCGTCTCATCCTCTGAAAGTTTCACCAGTGACATGTGTTCTCTTCAAAAAGTAAGGCAAATATGTTTTTGTCTAAATGAAGGTGAGTTTAAGCTTCCTTTTTTATAATCATATAGCAAGTAGCAGGGGTGCAGCCAGGAATTCTGGGTCGCAAGAAAAAAAATAATAATAATGTTGCGCCCCCCTCCCCCCATTAATTTTTAATTTTGTTAGTAATTACCTATTTTGTGGGCCCCTTGGGAGGGGGAGCTTGAAATTGTCCTGACTTTCCCCCATTATACAGCATCCCTGGCCAATAGCACTTATCATAAATAAATTGAAAAATGTATAATTAATCCATGTTGGTATCGGCCAATTTCTGTCCTGATTCTGATATGTTGGATATCAGAATCGGCAGCATAAAACCCTGATCGGAGCATCCCTACTATTCATATGGTGTACACACCCCCCTCACCCATTGCTTAGCAAGTTTCACCTGGACCAGATGCTTTTTGTAGCCATCAACAAACATGTGGAATGATTGGGGCTCTTCTTGCCAGGATTGGTAGTTCATTTTAATGGAAGTAGAATAGTAATTCAATGTTCAATAGAGTTAGGGTCAGGGAGCTTTGATTGACAGTTCTTCCAATATTCGTCCCCAGCTTGACTCCTCCAATCATACCTGTTGTCATTGTGGTGTTCAGTGCGATACTCACGTCTACCTCTAATCATCCTGTCGTACTTCTAATCAACCAATTCATCAGCAGGAGTAGGACTAGAGCCCTTATTAACAATCAAATGTCAGCTGTTCATCAAACCAAGACTACTTCATGCTTCCAACACTTTATGGAAAGTCAGTTCATCTTCCCAGTGCACAAAGCTAAGCCCATAAAGGAATGCTTGCATATGTTTTGTGTGACCTCAATCCCATCTAAGAACCTTTGGGATGAACTAGAATTGATATGGCGAGACAGCAGGTCCAACATCCCAACAAATGGAAACAAATCTTGCACAAAGTCCCAGATGAGTGTTTGCTGTTGGGGCTGCAAAGGGAAGACTAACTACATGTTCTTGCGCTTCCATCCATCCATTTTCTATACCGCTTATCCTCAATAGGGTCGCGGGGGCATGCTGGAGCCTATCCCAGCTGACTTCGGGCGACAGGCGGGGTACACCCTGGCCTGGACTGGTTGCCAGCCAATGGCAGGGCACATATAGACAAACAACCATTCACACTCACATTCATACCTATGGACAATTTAGAGTCGCCAATTAACCTAACATGCATTTTTTTGGAATGTGGGAGGAAACCGGAGTACCCGGAGAAAACCCATGCATGCACGGGGTGAACATGCAAACTCCACACAGAAATGCCCAGGGGAGAATCGAACCCAGGTCTTCCCGATCTCCAGACTGTGTTCTTGCACTTTCACTTTCCATAATATACCTGTAGTCAGTACAGATGTAGGACCCTAACCCTACACGACATGTTGGTTTTGCATGATTCCAACTGTTAAATGTGTGTATCATGACATTAGTGTCTGTGGGGGGTAAGTGTCATGTAGATGATAAATATTATTCAGAATTCATTCCTCAAAAGGAGGCAATCATATTCTTTGAATGTATGGATAGAAATGAATTGTTGTTACCTCATGGTGCTTCCAAAGAGACTTCCTGTGAGAGACTGTAAACAAAGTGATGCCCACCTACAAAACAAGGACAATACTGTATGTGACCACTTTCATTCAACTTCATCCGTTGGTTGACATTTTTCACAACACACAGGGTAATATGTGCTCTCTCTTCTTTGCAAAATGGCTCTCAATCCGCCAGCCAATAAGGACATCTGTGTGCAAAGTCCACTTCATGGCACTGCACCACTTTTCAAACACTCAGTGGTTCTCCATGTTGACATAATATCAACAACTATCCTTGAAATAAGACTCAATTCAAGTTCCAGTATCCTGTATAGCATCAAATGCCATTTACATCTTGTCATTGGCTAAACAACTTTGGAATGACACTGTACCATCCTGCAGTGGCTGTAGATGTAGTCTTCCACATCCACACTCACAGCACTGGTGCACTCATCCAGAATAGCAAACTGGGGCTTGTGGTAGAATAGTCGGGCCATCTACAAAGATGAATAAAAAAAAACCCAACAACAACACAAATCAGTCCTGCTTTGCCTGAAGTTACAGTACAGACCCTTTCCAAAAAATTAGAATGTCATGGAAAAGTTGTTTAATTTCCATAATTCCATTCAAAAAGTTAAACTTTCAAAGATTATAGATTCAGAGCCCACAATTGAAATGATTTCAAGTGTTTATTTGTTTATTTTTACGTAATTTGGGCTTCCAGCTCATAAAACCCGTGAAAACAGGAATTCAAAAAATTAGAATACTGTGAAGAAATCACCATTTACTTCTCAGTTTTTGCAGGGAAAAAAAGAAAGAAATTAGGATCACATCAAATCAATCAAAATATGGTACTTTCAAAAGATATGTCAATCTTCAATACTTGGTTGGGAATCTCTTTGCCTTAATCACTGCCTCAATGCGACGTGGCATTGAAGCAATCAGCCTGTGGCATAGCCTGGGAGTTATGGAAGCCCAGATTTCCTTGATGCATGTTGTCAGCTCTTCTTTGTTGTTGGGTCTGGTGCCCCTCATTTTCCTCTTGAGAATACCCCATAGATTCTCAATGGGGTTTAGGTCCGGTGAGTTGGCTGGCCAGTCAAGCACTGTGATGGCATGGGCATCAAACCAGGTTTTGCTGCTTCTGGCGGTATGGGCAGGGGCCAGGTCCTGCTGGAAGATGAAATCTGCATCTCCATACAGATCCTCAGCAGAAGGAATCATGAAGTCCTCTAAAACATTCTGGTAGACTGTTGCGGTGACCTTGGATTTAAGAAAGCAGAGTTTACCAACACCTGCACCGGACATTGCACCCCAAATCATGACGGACTGTGGATATTTCACACTGGACCTCAGGCAGCTTGGGTTGTGTTCCTCACCCGTCTTCCTCCAAACCCTTGGACCTTGATTCCCAAATGAAAGGCACACTTTACTTTCATCGGAAAAGAGGACCTTGGACCACGGGCCAACAGTCCAGTCCTTCTTCTCCTTGGCCCAGTGGAGACGCTTCCTACGTTGGCTCAGGTTCAGAAGTGGCTTGACCCGAGGAACCCGACAGTTGTAGCCCATCTCCCGGATGCGTCTGAATGTGGTGGTTTTTGAAGCTGTGACTCCCGCCTCATTCCACTCTTTCTGGATCTCTGCCAGATTCTTGAATCTTCCCTGTTTGATAATCCGCTGAAGCCCACGGTCATCTCTTTTGCTGGTGCATCTTCTCCTGCCACATTTTGCCCTTCCTCTAGACTTTCCATTGATATGCTTGGACACAGCACTCTGAACAACCAGCCTCCTTAGCTATGAACTTTTGTGGCTTACCCATCCTATGGAGGGTATCAATGATGGTGTTCTGGCCAGTTGTCATGTCTGCAGTCTTCCCCATATTGAACCGAACTGAGACAATTGAACCAAACTGAAGCAATTTAATGACACCTGGGGAAGCCTGTGCAGGTGATTTGAGTTTAGTAGATGATTAGTGTGTGACACTCAGTTTAAAACATTCATGCCCTGCAAAATTTGGGCTGATTTCTTCACAATATTCTAATTTTTTGAATTCCTGTTTTCGTGGGTTTTATGAGCTGGAAGCCCAAATTATGTAAAAATAAACAAATAAATACTTGAAATCGTTTAAATTGTGGGCCCTCAATCTATAATCTATGAAAGTTTAACTTTTTGAATGGAATTATGGAAATTAAACAACTTTTCCATGACATTCAAATTTTTTGGAAAGGGTCTGTGTATGTACTTTAACACGTATTTAATGTTTACTCTTAAGACCCAAAGAAGTTACAGTAATACTATGTTTTTCTGGACTTACAGTGGGGGAAAATAACTATTTGATCCCCTGTTATTTTTTTTTTTTTACAAGTACAAATAAATGTATAACCTTGATTTAACACATGGATTTTTAATGAAATGGAATTATTTGGTTCCAAAGAAATGACTGAACTAATAAAAGAGTAAAAGTATAAACTGACAGAAAAGATGACAACTTACAGCCATCCTCTGCTTTTCTCCTCCACTGAGAACATCCATCCAGTCCTGCACAGAGTCCCAACTGCCCTCCCTCTGCAAGATGTGGCCCAGCTGAACGTTGTCCAAGTAGTCCTTCAATACCTGGACATAACAGACATATATTACCCAGGGACATACACGATCAATTAAGTTTTGGAACGCTTTAGACCAGTGGTCACCAAACTTTTTGAGACCAAGAACCCTGGGTCTTGGCCATTAACCTTTTTTGATGCTTTTTAAAATTTATTTTGTTTCTGCAGCAATGCAATGACAAATGATGAAATGTAATAATCATTTTTTCCCCTCATATTCTTGCAATCGACTTTGACCTGCGTTCACAGTGACCATTGGTGCTATGAGACGTTTACTTGTCCATCATTACTGCATTTTCCCTGACTGTTTTATTTGGAGTGGTTCTGATTATTATCATTAATTAATTGTGATTCATTCATTCATTAATGAGCAATTCATGTAGATGCGGGTGAGTGAGCGTGCAGTAGGTTTGACTTTTGGATTATTTTATTTCTATCATTATTTGTGTTTGTAGTCATGAACAATCCACGAGGAGTGATGGAATTACTGTCATTGGATGACACGTGCATGTGCTGTGGGAGGGGGATCATAAGGTGGTGCATAAGGTGTGAAGGATGTCCAAAAGCCCAACCTGATCAGATATTCCTTTCTTCCTTTGGTCTTCATGGGTGTCAGGGTAAATTACTTGGTCTCTCAGAGAACCCAGAGTCATATAGGGTCTCTACGAAATGAAAAAAAGCCAACTGTATATACAGTTACTTGTTTTACTAGTTAGTTGTTTTATGGTACCTGTGGAACGTAGAAGAGCTTCCCTCTCTCTGGTTTAGTCAGTTGTCCTCCAAACAGAGGCCAAAGCTAAAAAATACATAAACATCATCATATCATTTTCTCATGTTAGGGGTCACAGGTGAGCGGGAGTCTTTCCCAGCTGACTTTGGGCAAGACTTGGACACATACTTGGACCAGGACACATACTATGTTACACGTCAAATTGCAACCAAACTACGAACATGATTTCAACAACAAATCTTGCCAAAGAAGAATATGGTCGCTGTTCAACAAAAAGCATATAGAGTAATCCCTTGTTTCTGGCAGTTAATTGGTTTGGACCGTGATAAGTGAATTTCTGTAAAGTAGGATTCCTTATTTATAACCTTTACACTGCTATTACCCAATATAGTGGACATAATAAGAGAAACTGGGGCCGCACGGTGGTCTAGTGGTTAGCATGTTGGCCAACACAGTAGCAGCCTGGAGATCGGGAAGACCTGAGTTTGCATGTTCACCCCGTGCGTGCGTGGGTTTTCTCCGGGTACTCCGGTTTCCTCCCACATCCAAAAACATGCATGTTAGGTTAATTGGCGATTGTCCATAGGTATGAATGTGAGTGTGAATGGTTGTTTGTCTATATGTGCCCTGCGATTGGCTGGCGACCAGTCCAGGGTGTACCCCGCCTGTCGCCCGAAATCAGCTGGGATAGGCTCCAGCATGCCCCCGCGACCCTAAAAAGGAGAAGCGGTATAGAAAATGGATGGATGGATGGAATAAGAGAAACTAAGACATTTAGCACTCATGTTTGTGTGTGGTGCAGTAAATGTGTTCCAGACGTGTGGCGGACAGGAAGTGACGTCTGAGGTTCAGATATTATTGTGCTGTTGTGAGACCATTCAAACCTGCTATAAAAGCTTGTTGTTGTGGCCATCAAGTCTGGTGCTTGTACACTAAAGTAACATTCCGACACCTAGTGACCAGTGTACAATACTATATTCACAATTTGAAAGTGTCTTCTAAATGTCTTCTATTTGTGTCTCTATGCTTGAAAATGCTTCATTTAGGCAAACAATAAATAACATTGGCTTAAATATGATTTATTCATAAATACACACTCCTGATCAAATTCTTAGAGACCAGTTGAAAAATGGCTAGAATTTGCATTTTTCACATTTGGATCTTAATGAGGTTTTAAGTAGAGCTACAATATGCAAAAGCAAGAAGGGGGAGTGAGACGAAAAAAATTTGGAACTTAACTTAAAAAAAACAACAACAAAAAAACAAAAACTGAAATAGGTTGTTTATCACCAAGTTTAGGACCACAGTCTATAAAAGCCAAAATATGCTCAAAATGTTCATTTTCTGTCATGCCCTCCTGATGGTAAAGCTAAGAAGCTTTCTCTTTTTGAACATGTTGGAATTGTGGAGCTGCATAAGCAAGGCCTCTCGCAGCGTGCCATTGCTGCTGAGGTTGGGTGCAGTAAATCGGTCGTTCTACATTTTTTGAAAGATCCTGAGCATTATGGAACAAAAAAGTCAAGCGCTAGACCCAAAAAATCACACCTGCGCGGAGCTGGAGGTCGGTCTTCCACCCACATTAAGGCCCTTACTGGTGCAGACTGCAGCGCAATAACTATTAGACAGCATCTGCGGGAAAAGGCTTTAAAAAACAAAAAAGGAATTCAAAGACCTCGTCTCCTTCAACGCCACAAAAGTGCCCGTTTCGACTTTGCCAGGGAGCATCAAACATGGGACATTGAAAAGTGGAAAAAAGTTGTATTCTCTGATGAGAAAAAATGTAACCTTGAAGGTCCAGATGGCTTCCAACGTTACTGGCATGACAGGGAGATCCCACCTGAAATGTTTTCTACCCGTGGAGTGGGGTCAACCATGATCTAGGGTGCTTCTTCATTCAGTGGAACACCGGAGCTTCAGGTGGTGCGGGGTCGTCAAACGGCGGATACCTATGTGCAAATGTTGCAGCAGGCATCCCTCACGACTGAGGGCTCTCGTCTGTGTGTTTTTCAACAGGACAACACTGCAGGTCACAATGCTCGCTTGACCAAGGACTTCTTCAGGGAGAATAACATCAATCTTTTAGACCATCCTGCATGTTCCCCTCATTTAAATCCCATAGAGAACATTTGGGGATGGATGGCAAGGGAAGCTTATAAAAATGGCCATCAGTTCCAGACAGTTGATGCCCTTGGTGAAGCCATCTTCACCACTTGGAGCAATGTTCCCACTAGCCTCCTGGAAACACTCGCATCAAGCATGCCCAAAGCAATTTTTGAAGTGATGAACAAGAACGGTGGAGCTACTCATTACTGAGTCCTACTGAGAACATTTTTTGTTCTGGTTTGGAGAGTTTTTTGTTATTTTTTGAGCAATTGTCTTAAACTTTTGATCAGCCTATTTCAGTTGAATAGTTCTTTTCAATAAATGACTTTTCAAAATGCTTTTTGTCTCACCCCCCCCTTCTTGTTTTTGCATATTGTAGCTCTACTTAAAACCTCATTAAGATCCAAATGTGCAAAATGCAAATTCTAGCAATTTTTCAACTTGTCTTAAGATTTTGATCAGGAGTGTATTTTTGAAAAACCGTGAGTGAAGCCATGAAATTCAAAGCATGATGTGGCGAGGGCCAACTGTACTGTCTCCTCAAATCTGGTCTTTTCATCAGAAATACCCAGATGTGTGAGTTTTTTAAATGAAAAACATTTGGTGACACATGCTTTTATGTCTGCTTCCTGAGCTCTGTAGAAGTGCCCCTGAGCAGAGCAATGCACAACAACTTTGTACCTGCCCATCAAAGTACACATTATGTTATTAGTTGTTCTCCTACTTTACATTCCATGTACTCCCTGTCCTGTTTATGTACATTTTATATTTTATGATGCACCGGTAACATTTCCCCAAGGTGTTTACCAAAGCTTACCTTATCTTAGACAGCAGAGGGAAACTCAAGTGATAAAAAGGGTGAATCCTCTTACCTCTCCAAGCACTCGAAACAGCGAGCTCTTGCCACAACCATTTGGTCCACACACAAGAACATTGGTGCCAGAACTCACCTTTGGTGGGCAGAAAAATAAAGTTATGTAGATTATTGTAGCAAAGACTTCATCTTTTCACCTACTGTACGTCCCCGTGTATTGCTCATTACAATTGCATAAGCAATTTGGGTGGTGTACTGTCTTTTCACTCGTATCACCACCGCCTTCCTTTTTTCTAAAGGTATTTCTAAGGTGTCAACTGAGCTGCCAAGTTTAACTAAGCTCATCACACAGTTGACTCAGCTAGTTCAATTCAGTTGCAGCTTTGCAGAATGTAGTCCTAGCAGAAAAAACATTTCAGGGCAAGTGCAGTACCTCAAATGTGAGGTCTCTGATGAGGATGTCGCCATTTGGTGTTGCTAATGGGGTATGTTCAAATCTGCAAAATATAAATAAAATTATTTAACTCTACCATAAAAAATTAAAATTGAGAGAGATGGGCACTTACTTGATGATGTTATCTCGGTTGATGATTTTACCACTTCCAGGGACCAGTATATTTCTTTCTGTTGTGTCAGATTCTGCTGTAAAAATTGACCAAATAGATTTGGTCAGATCTGTTTACTTAATGTTATTTTATGCCAGTCGATTGTTCCTTGTTACTACTAAGAAAGCATGATATGGTCAAGAGTTGGGTCATTTGTACTCTTGCATCAGAAGATAATAGTGTGTCAATTGTGCTAATACAAGGACAGCTGCTGTTATGCAAAAAACACAATGTACCCTTCTCTTGCTGGGAAACCATGGTGCGCTCATATTTGCCTGAATTTAACTCCTTTAGGACTTTCATCAGCTCAGTGATACGAGCTGTGAATCTGCAGGGGAAACCAAGACAATAACCACATCATCAGAAACAATATGGAATGAAATTAGATGTGCATCATTCTTATTTGCTGTTAAATACTGTATACAGGTATACCATAACCTCTACATACAGTATATGTGACCTCTAGGCTGTCCTGACTGACCAAACTTTGACCATTTGAATATTTGCCAAATGTAATATCACCAGAATACAAATCATCACAATCCTAAATTTTGAAATTCTGTACATTCTGATTACATATAACAATACCAATATACTGTATTTTTATAGCCATAGTCATGAATCACAGACATCGTAAGCAGTCTGTGGTGCTGCTATAGCCAGACTGCAGGCCCAGACACCTGTACTTGGAGCTGGGGTTCCCTGGGGATATAACATGGGACGTTCACAGGAAGTAGCGGCTACCTCCCTCTCCTCCCCACCATTGCTTGGCTGCACCATGCTGGTTATGCTTAAAACACACTTTACACATACAGTATATTGATCCTACTCCCATCAGCAGTGACTTACACTGTGTCCTGTGAGCCCAGTTCTGGTCGGATTTGGATGATGGTTCTGGTTAGTTGGTGGGGCCACTTAAGTAAAGCGTTTGGCTTCTCAAAAGAATATGCATTCAAAAGAGTAATACATTTGCATCACAAAATGTCTCCTAAAAAAAACGTCAGACTTCACAATCGCTCAATGTTACTTTCTTTCCCGTCGTATGACTGCATGTACACTGTCGCCTGTCCATTGTTGTGTATGTGTGCCACAGTGGATGAAGACGACACAGGAGTCTCGCGTCGCAGCGGTCTTCATCCTCGCATGTAAACACTGTGGAACACACACTCAACAATCGATAGGCGACAGTGCGCAGTGATACAATGACAGAGGAAGTAACACTGAGCGACTGTGAGGTCTGACTTTTTCCAAGGAGGCATTTTTGTGATGCAAATTTGTTACTCTTTTGAACGCATATTGTTTTGAGAAGCCAAACTCTTTACTTAAGCAGACCCACCAACTAACTGGAACTATGTTCCTCTTCACCGAGATTCGACCAGAACTGGGCTCACGGGACCAAGTGGGAGGTAAGTCACTGTTAATGGGGATGTCATACAACTTCATGTCAAAACATCCCAACTATCCCTTTAACATGACTTTTGCCTTTATTGACTTGTTGGTGAACACTGTGACGAGTGGGGTGAGGAGGGGAGTGGACGGAAAGGCCGAATCTGTCTATAGTGTCCCAACTCTAAAAGAACCACTATTCATTCTTCGCATATGGATGCGTTGTGGGACCACTCTACTCTGCAGACTAATATAAGGGTAAACTACTTTGTTAGGCGCACAGTTTGGCCATAGGATCACAGAGACAAGCGTACAAAAAAACGAGACTTATTTTTGACAATAATTTCCTTGAAAAGTGAATTTTACAAAAACAGGGGCTCCACCGTATTTACTCTTTATGGTAAACCATTTTAAAGTTGAGATATGTTGCTAGCCAGGGTATGACATCTCACAATTACTACAAGTACTCACCCAGACAGCCTTGTCATTTCTCGACCGGCCAGAACAATCCTCCCAAGGGCTTGGGACATCCTAAGGAGCATCCTCCCACTCTGATAATAATCCTACAGAAAAATATGTCCAGCATTTCTTCAAAGTCATGATTTCAAAGCAATTTGTTTTTAATTGTTATAATTACAGAAATTGGACATACAAAATGATCTGAGGTGGATGAGCAACTGCATAAGCAGCTGCAGTAACTTTAATACTGGACTTCTATTCTAGCGTTTGTATTTTTATACAGAATTATTATCATTTTCCACACGATTTTTTTACTTCCTTAGATTGAAAGGTGAAGTTGTTCAGTTGCAAAGTCAGATTTGTATTAAATTCCACATACAATTAGGGAAAAAGCAATGGATGTGTATGTTACGTCAGGTATGAGTGACTGCCACCTCTGACCTCCAATAGCTCAGACTGTGTGCTGTGCTGGTGTCGTGGATGGGACAGGTTTAAGAACGGCCTGCTGACCACCAGATAACCCACCACAGTGGCAATATCTGCAGCAGATCACACACACAGAAAACATGACATAATGGGTAGGCGGTTTTAGGATCATTACAGATCTTAATATCACAACAGTCGTCCCTCGCTACATCGCTCTCTCGCGTTTTTTCAAAAATGAATAGATGATCGCTATTTCATGGTTGACTGTGGCCTTTTATTAGTAAAAAAAGTATTGAAAGACAAGTCATTTGCAGTATTCTGGTCACTACTAGGCATCAGTAATGTTACACTGATGAGACGTTACCTGCATTAAGTCAGCCATGGATGAAGAGCCCGACATGACAGTTCCTTGTGGCAGTGGTACGTTTTTGGCATCTTACTCTGTCCTTCTTCCCCACTCAGTTTCAAACCTATTCTTAAGATTAGAATACATAAATTGGAGGCTAACTTGTTAGCTCGGTAGATTGCTATTCTTAAAGTGGTGTCACTTCAGAGATCCTGTAGCCCAGGGGTCACCAATGTTTTTCATTGTGAGAGCTACTTTTACAAAATGAAAATGGCCAAGAGCTACTACTCATTTTTGTAACGTTTATTTTCAGAGCTTATTTTAAACCCAAACAAAGCGAATATGCTTGTTTTACCAGAACATTAACAAAATGCTGGTGTCCACAACTCAAATTTTGTATTTCAGAATGCATTTCTTTCTACTGTTCTTTCATTATTAACTGAAAATCTGAATGAAAAGCAGGCTTGCGGGCACCTCATGTGGTCGTGGGGGGCTACCTGGTGCCAGCGGGCACCACGTTGGTGACCCCTGCTGTAGCCTGTGCATAAGCGGTGCGCAATGTGGCGTAAACACAGCTAGCAGTATTGCCGGAGTGTACGTCTACATATGGCAGATTCATGTTAGACTGGCTGTCCGGTATATCAATCAAGTGACAAACATCATAGTGACCATCGATGATAGGCTGATGTCCATCTTTTTTTATTGCCATGTGATCCACTCACAATACATTCGAGATACTACAACAACAAGGAACTTTCCCAATGTTATCGGTGAGTTACTATGTCTTATTATTGCTAATCATCATTACTATATTGGTAATATGAGCATAAAAGGTGACTATAGGGGTGTTACTTATTCTCTACAGGGCTCCAATAATGTTAAAAATTGTTTTAACGTAAAACAGGTTTTCGATGCTTTAATTCTAAAAACATTCAATGTATTAATATCGAATCCTACTTTGCGGTAATTCACATATCGCGGTCGGGTATGGAACCAATTAACCCCCATAAACAAGGGACGACTATAGTTGTTGGTATGTAAGGCCCTGAACACTTTGATTTTATAACTTCTCATTGAGCATAGTTAAGTAATGGTGTAAACTTGCATTAACTCCCATGTTAGAATATGGTTTTATAAAAATGTTCATGTGTTGGGATAATAAACACTTCCACTTACACTTGGCGATGATGCTATCCACAAATCCCATTGAGAAACGAAAGAATATGAAGTTATGTAAATGGTCAACCTGCAAAAGAAATTAAAAATATATATAATAACAGAAATAGAAATATAGGAATTATCTAGCCAACGGTGTTGAAGAAAGACATAAAAGGAATGTTGTCATTGAACTCAAATGGTTGATGCTGATCCTATTCCCTACCAGTTTCTGAAATGTGCTGTGAATAGTTTGTTTTTCTCTCACGTTCCCATTGTAGAAGGCAATTTCCTCACTGAAGACAAAGAAGAAAAACATCTCATTTGCATTTTCCATTCCGTGAAATAAATTCAAGTGTACTTCACTTTCCAGGCATGTGAACAAAAACTTATGCCTTTCTGTTGGTGAATAAATAAAACGCTCAACAACACTATTAAGACAATATTGTGAAGAATATGTAGCTATCACTAACAAATCAACAATCAAAAGATGAGTTTATGAACGTAAACATATTGGTTTTATAACAAAGTGCAAAACCACTGAGAGACAGATTACACTTTGCCAGAAAATATTATGGAATCAGATTCCTTCCTATCAGGATTGGAAGAAGATGATCATGTGTCCAACCATGGCAGGAAGCATGTGCATTAAATATGTTAATACCATCGTGTCTATTGGTCATTTGACTACTGACAGGAGTAACAAGATGACTTGTGAGGCGATCAGCCAAATGCTCCAAATAATGGCGCTTGACAACGTAGATGACCCTAAACATGGCGTGAGAGCAACTTGGACAAAGACAAAGACTGAAATGGAATATTCTTCACCTGATGTCAAGCCAATAGAACATGTTTTTACCACACATGCAGCAAGTGAAGGCTTAGTGGAAACGTCCAAGGGCTCCTGAGGCACTCATTAACGGCAAATGACTTTCATCCAAGTTACAGGTGTGCTGATACAACCTTTTCACTTGAGTATCGGCTGATACAGATATCAATTTGATACGATACCACTTACTTTGTAGTGTGAATTGTTAGAAAATATTTGCCCAAGTGATATTACTCAAACTGAGAACAATAGTTAGCAACAGTAGGTATGAGAAAAACTCACTTTCTCATGCTTTGCAGAGTTTTTTGATGCCGTTGGCTGTTTGGGAGGTTTTGTGAGGATCCTCATGCTGTTTTTATTGGTGCTTCTTCGAAGGTGTGATGAAGTTGCCTGTTACCTTCGCAAGTTCTGTGCCATCGCGGGGGACCTGTGTGTGGTGAGTTTTGCACGTCTTTGGTGGACGTCTATGACATTACTGCTCCTTGCTAACTTTGTTAGCATGTTAGCACATGCTGCTGTTGTGATCAAGTGGGCTCGAGAATTGCTGGACTGCTTATATCAGAGTTCTAATATCTGAGATTTTAGACTCAGGCCAATCAGATACTTTTTTTGTTGTTGCTAATATTAGACCAATATTCAAAATCAATGTTGAATTGGGATGCCCCTAATCCAAGTATTAAAACTGTGCTTTTATTTGCAAGGGTGTCAATGTACAAATACTCCTTGCCTCTGCATTCTACTCTTGAATCGCATTTTCACTGTTATTTAAGATACTGATAAATAATCTTTGTCACTGTTCAAATACTTGTAGACAATCTTGTGTAGTTTCCAGGCTTTGCACTCTTGTTCAGTGTAAATCAAATATTGACTTTTGCAAACAATGCGAGTCCAGACCAACATTTAAAATAGACTAAGCTTTAATTGAGCATATTTAATTGAACTAAATGCTCACAGCTGCTGTGTGTACCTGTTGGTGATGAGGCGAGAGTTGACGTAGCGGTACTCTCCCTCATATCGCTGCTCTGTGACCGTCATTTTGCCGATGGGTCTCCTCAGTCTGGTCAGCAGCAAACCCGAGATGAGCAGATATGACATCATGATGGCTGGGCCCTAGGTGAGTAAGGAAATGTAGTTGGCTATAAATACATTAATACAACAGTGCAGGGGACATGAATGGCTCTTTCAACTATACACTACCTACTAGGGCTCAACAATTCTTTATTGATGCTTTTCCATTAGCACTTTTGAAGAACACAAAGAGAAGTAAACACAAAATAAGGAAAAAAAAAAGTCTGTATTCTTGCTGCCTGTGTCCAATAGCCACATGCTGGAAGGAAAGAAGGAAGGTTCCCCTCTTGTGTACTTTGTGACAATGCAAAACAATTTTGCTTCATACTTTTTTTCCACTTCAGAGCTGGAGGCTTACATGCACTCCTGATACACGAGAGCTGGGTACATTCTGGAGCCAACCTTTTGAATGCTCAGTCCCAAATTAACATACAGTACCTTGTAAGAATTAACCTGAACAAAAGGTGCAAAAATTAATGTATATTTCATATTCATTTTACAAAATGTATACAAACTTTTCACCTCTACCAAACGTAATTCCATGAGGCACGCACTACATTATGTCAAAAGAAACCACTGTCAGATGGTTCATAGCAGCATCTAGTCAAGTTGTGAAAATGAATAATTATAGATCTCAAATCACCAGTTAAAGAAAGCTGGAGCAAAGAAACAATGGAAAGCACAAAGTGGGTGGAAGGTGAGATAGTGAGACAGCATAAACTTGAGTAAGAAGCAACCTGATAATATTCTTGTGTCCAAACGCTAGTCTGCCTCTACAATGTAGTCAAAATGATCTTTAATATTTTCCAGTACTTCTTCCAGTCCTCCATTTAAGTTGATGTAGATTTTACTGTTGGTTAAGTTAAGATTAATTACATTTTCTTCTGCTTGCTTAAGTCACGTGCTTTGTCGGCACTGCACTTTGTCATGTAGTCGTTTGTTCCTCTCAGCTTACTGCTCTGTTTGAGCAATACTGTTTGCTATTTCTTGTTAGTGAAGGTTATGATCAATGGGCCTCATTCACGAAACATTCTTACGCACAAATCTGTTCTTAAAGCCTTCTTACGAAGATTTTTGGCATTCATGAAACGTGTTCTTAACTCACAGTTCTTAGATCTAAGAACAAATTCTACGAACGCTCAGGAGGACTCTTACGCACAAGCAAAGCTTGCACTTTCAATGCGCAATCGCCCTCATGATGGATTTTGCAACCTGATCCCAAAAAATGTAGTGCAAATAAAATATCCCAACAATTATTTATCATCAAAACAACTAAAATATACTCCATCGATAAATATATATTCAAATCCCAATTCATCAAAAAAAAAAAAAAAAAAGTAGCTGGCTGGACGTGCGCTACGCAGAGAGAGAATGTATCGGGACCATTAGATTTATTTGCTGAAAGCCACGAATATTTGATGTCCTGCTTCAGGCTTCAGGCTTCCCTCTCTGTTCTTGCAGGTGTTCAGGATCATCAGAATAACATCGCAATGAAACGTGGTGTGCCTATTGCGCACGTAGCACCCCCAGATAACGACATGCGCCCCCAGCCACGTCTTGAGCCAGAGCACGGGGCTGCTGTATTAATTAGGCAGCGTCTAATCAAATGTAACCACATAAAAAATACATTGTCACACACAAACTATGTATTTTGACTTTATTTTTCCATCATAATTGTGTAAATATTTTCTAGAGTTTCCGAAATGGTTTGGTTTTTGATTGATGGCCCACCTCCCGTTTCCTCCAGATCCCTCCGGTGCAGTCCAATCTTTTTTTTTGTTAGTCTATTTTAAGTCAAAACACTTCTTTTTAACCTCTGCGGTGGTGCGTTTCTCCGTGGAAACGGCATTTATGTTTCCTGCAATGGTGCTCCATGCCGACTCTTTTTGGATGGCCTGATGACCGGTGGATACACGTGAAAATAAGGTGGTCTTGTGTTCGCTCACTCCTTGTAAAAGCACCTCTATTTCTGTACAATTGAAGTTTTTCTTTCGTTTGTTGTCCAGCTGCTCCTCAGTCTTGCCCTTGCGCGTTGCCATCGCCGCCTCCAGCTGCCCGTTGCGCACGGCACATTTTTTACCTTGTATGGGAAATAATAGGCGGTGACCTATGCAAATTAGGGCTCACATGCACGGGCATCGCAGTTGGCATTCATCAACCTAAGAACACCGGTGCGAACGATTATCCCTACTTAAGAACGTGTCGTGAATGCGGCGCAGTTTCCAACCCGCGCCTTCTTAAGTACACTTCTTAAGAAGACTTTTAAGAAGATTTTCGTGAACGAGGCCCATAGTTTCTTCTATACCATGGAATGCTTGTATCATTGTTGTTGACATCCATTTCATCATGTTCTCCTCTTCTGTGTCTCCACACAAGACCTAGCAAGGTGTCATGCTGAGCCCATTCTCTCCTTCTGGCTACAAAACGCAAGTGAGTAAGAGACACTTTGTGGGTGAAGAACCTTTCATATGAGTATGAAGCACAATAAACACTCATCAACTGAATCAATCCATGAAGCTTACTTACTTACCTAGCCCAGGAGTACTGTATTTTGACAAAAATGACAGGATATTTAGAATTGTGCTTTCATACAAGACTAGGATGGATTTGACATTTCAATAGGATGCTTGTCAAGGAAAATGCGGGACATTCTGGACTATGTGAAAATAGAATAAATAGCCCGGATGTTATCAATTTGACGCTTGAAAACTGTCCACATATTTCCAGAACTAATTGTATATTTGTGAATGTGACAGTCTTCTTTGGAATATAAGGCCATGCTTGATGATGCTTCCAAATAGCTTTGCATGACTAAGGCCTCGTCCACATGGGAACTCTCCTGTTTTTTTTAGTGGGTTGGAAAAAAAAAAAATCAGGTCCACAGTGTGAAATCAATAAATAGTCACATCCACACGGGAACGTTTTACTGAGTGAAATAGTCACACCTACATGTGGCGCTGTAAACAGGCACACAGACAAAGACATATGACACACCAAAACAATAGAAGAAGAAAGAACGCATGCAAACAAGGTCCATCGTCTTCCAGCTTGCCTAGACTTACGACAAAGTGGAATTACTTCTGTGAGTCACTTTGGAGTATATGACAAAAACATATCTGTGACCGCACCAGCTAACGTTGTGTTGCGTGGGGAATTCTCCCCACAATGAAGACCCGCAGGTACAGTTTCATGCCCAATTCATTCTATTCATGTCCAGTTACATCTATTGACCCAGGCAGAGGGGTGGTCTACAGAAAAAATGGACCTCTTATTAATATTCTTCTTATTTAACTTACCAGCAGAGTTCATTAGAAAAAAAAGTTACATTTGTATATTTGGAATTGTACTTTGTGTTTATCTGAGGAGTACAAATCACAGCAATTGGACTAGGTTGATTTTCTTAAGATGTTTCACCTCTCATCCAGGTCCAATTCCAGGTACTGTCTTTCAACTCCTCAGATACACCATGTACCGAAAACCTATACATACTATTTTTTCAAATCATGTGTTGAATTTGTAGATAAAAAAAGTATTCAAAAAGATGGCAGGATATAATGCTTGCAAAACGTTAGAAAGTAAGCAAGCTCTAGGCAGCCACATACAGCAACTGTTGCAAACAGGCCCTTTAAATATAAGATGTTTAAGAAGTTTTCGTAATTTGGGTTGCCGTTTGTCATCAAGGGGTGATGGTGGGTCCCACAGCCAAACCAGTTGAGAACTACTGGTCTGGTCAATGAACTTGTAAACATGCTGCCTTAAAAACAAAAAAAGAAAATATGCTGACTTACCTGAGCTCCAATAGCACTTGCTAGCTTGAAGATGTACAGACCAATATCCAGCAAAGGCTGCAGAAAACAACATTATTTCAATGTTAACAAGACAACTGATGACCACACTAGAAAGTACAGAGCATCCACCAATTTGAAAACCCACATAGTGAAGCTGTTGGCTCAGCCAACTGGTTGACCTGCATTGGTCATCAACGTATGTTGGTTCAACAACTCAACCATCAACCACTACATCTTCATTTAGACAACCTGTTGTTGTTTTTTTTCTCTTATATTAAAACTTTTATTTCCACATGCAAGCCTTTACACTATTAGAATAAGCTTGCTACACACATTTGCATATATTTATTACAATTACCACCAGTCATCATGTCTCCTAGTTTATCATCTGGAACTAGTATGAGGGAGCAATTATCAGTTAACCTTTTAGCAAAATAGACAATATTAACATCATACAGAATATGCATCCATCCATCCATCTTCTACCGCTTATCCAAGATCGTGTTGCAGGGGCAGCAGCCCAAGCAGGGAGGCCCAGATATTCCTCTCCCCGGCCACTCCGTCCAGCTCCTCCCGGCGGATCCCAAGGCGTTCCCAGGCCAGCTGGGAGACATAGTCTCTCCAACATGTCCTGGGTCTTCCCCGAGGCCTTCTACTGGTCGGACTTGCCCTGAAGGCATCCTGACCAGATGCCCAAGCCACCTAATCTGGCTCCTCTCAAAGCGGAGGAGTAGCAGTTCTACTCCGAGTCTCTCCCAGATGACAGTGCTTCTCACCTTATCTCTAAGGGAGAGCCCAGCCAGCCTACAGAGAAAACGCTTGTATCTGTGATCTTGTCCTTTCGGTCACTACCCAAAGCTCATGACCATAAGTGAGGGTAGGAACGTAGATCGACCGGTAAATTGAGAGCTTTGCCTTTCGGCTTAGCTCGCTCTTCACCACAACAGACCAATGTAGAGTCCGCATCACTGCAGAAGCCGCACCAATTCGCTTGTCGATCTCACGTTCCATCCTTCCCTCACTCGTGAACAAGACCCCGAGGTACTTAAACTCCTCCACTTGGGGCAGGATCTCATCCCTGACCTGGAGATGGCACTCCACCATGGACTTGGACTTGGAGGTGCGGATTCTCATCCCGGTCGCTTCACACTCGGCTGCGAACCGATCCAGTGTCATCTGCAAAAAGCAGAGACTCAATCCTGCAGCCACCAAACCGGAACCCCTCAACGCTATGGCTGCGCCTACAAATTCTGTCCATAAAAATAGTCCCCAGGCTGTGCTTCCTCATATGAAGACGTGTCAGTGGGATTGAAGAGGTCTTCGAAGTATTCTTTCCACCGATCCACAACATCCCGAGTCAAGGTCAGCAGCACACCATCACCACCATGCACGGTGTTGACTGTGCACTGCTTCCCCCTCCTGAGACACCGAATGGTGGTCCAGAATCTCTTCGAAGCCGTCCTAATGTTGTTCTCCATGGCTTCTCCGAACTCATCCCATGTCCGGGTTTTTTCCTCAGTGACTGCCAGAGCCGTAGACCACTTGGTCTGCCGGTACCTGTCAGCTGCTTCCGGAGTCCCATGAGCCAAAAAGGCCCAATAGGACTCCTCCTTCACCTTGACGGCATCCCTTACCACTCACTCACTGGTGTCCACCAACGGGTTCTGCGATTACCGCCACGACAGGCACCGACCACCTTATGGCCACAGCGCTGATCAGCTGTTTTGACAATGGAGGCACGGAACATGGCCCATTCAGTCTCAATGTCCGCCACCTCCCTCGGAACATGGTCAAAGCTCTCCCGGAAGTGGGAATTGAAACTCCTTCTGACAGGGGACTCTGCCAGTCGTTCCCAGCAGACCCTCACAATACATTTAGGCCTGGCAGGTCTGACCGGCATCCTCCCCCACCATCGGAGCCAACTTACCACCAGGTGGTGATCGTTGACAGCTCCGCCCCTCTCTTCACCCGAGTGTCCAAAACATATGGCCGCAAGTCAATCACGGAAGTGCGGACTAGGGTGCACATGCTTGAAGTCAGCGTTTGTTATCGACAATCTGTGACAAGCACAAAAGTCCAATAACAAAGCACCGCTCGGGTTCAGATCAGGGAGGCCGTTCCTCCCAATCACGCCTCTCCAGGTCTCACTGCCTCTGCCAATGTGAGCGTTGAAGTCCCCCAGCAGAACAAGGGAATCCCCTGAGGGAACACTCTCCAGCACTTCCTCTACAGCAGGGGTCTCAAACACAATTTACCTGGGGGCCACTAGAGGTAGAGTCTGAGTGAGGCTGGGCCGCATCAAGTATTGGGAGTAGGGCTGGGAATCTCGGAGTACCTCACAATACGACACGAGATACATGGCTCACAATAACAATAATATCTTGATACAGTAATAGGGTGAATCAAATAAATAAATAATTTCAGTTTATATTTTGCTGCATTCAGATGGGATAGGCTCCAGCTTACCTGTGACCCTAATGAAGCGGTATAGAAAATGGGTTGAATTTTTTGACCACATTTTTTCAGTGAGTCACTCACTGTTAGTTCAGTGTAGGCTTATGTGTGCATCCTACGAGTAACACTGGCTTGTCGCACACCGTATTACAGTAATCTTTGAAGACAAGTCGCAAATGGCCCGCGCGCCGTGAGTTTGAGACCCCTGCTCTAGAGACTCCGAAAAAGGTGGGTATTCTGGACAGCTGTTTGGCGCATAAGCACAAACAACAGTCGGGACCCGTGTAACGGATGCCAGCCTGTGAGACTGTGAGAGTGTACGTTGGTAAAACCTAACTCCCTCTGCCTTAAGAGCTGAGCTGAACACGCGGCCGACAGTCCGGGCTTTTAGTCGTGTGGTCAGCGCCCTCGCCTCCCATTACGAAGGTCCTGTGTTCAAACCCCGGTGCGGGCAGTGCGAAACAGGGCGGGTTACATTGGTGCCGTGACCCGGATGGGAGTGAGGTTTGAGGGGGGTGAGTGTAACGGATGCTAGCCTATGAGGCTGTGCGAGTGTACGTTGGTAAAACCTCACTCCCTCTGCCTTAAGAGCTGCGCTGAACACGCGGCCGACAGTCCGGGCTTTTAGTCGCGTGGCCAGCGCCCTCGCCTCCCATTAGTGCGAAACAGGGCGGGTTACACCCGTCCCCCCACTCGAAAGTGGAAGGAAACTACCTCTGCGCTGAGGTGAGTCCGACGATATCTAGCCGGAACTTGTCAACCTCGATCACCAACTCAGGCTCTTTCCCTACCAGAGAGGTGACATTCCATGTCCCAAGAGCTAGTTTCTAGCCAAGGATCGGACCGCCAAGGTCCCCGCCTTCGGCTGCCACCCAGCTCACTCTGCACCTGACCCCTTTGGTCCCTCCCATGAGTGGTGAGCTCATTGGAGGGGGGACCCATGTTGTCTCTTCAGGCTGTGCCCGGCCGGGCCCCATAGGCCTAGGCCCGGCCACCAGGCACTCACCATCGTGCCCGTCCTCCAGGCCTGGCTCCAGAGGGGGGCCCCGGTGACCTGCGTCCGGGCAAGGGAAAACGTGGTTCAATGTTTTTTTTTTATCATAGAAGTCTACTGAGCCACTCTTTGTCTGGTCCCCTCACCTAGGGCCTGTTTGTTGTGGGTGACCCTACCAGGGGCATAAAAACCCCCGACAACTTAGCTCCTAGGATCATCGGGACACGCAAACTCCTCCACCACAATAAGGTGGTAGCTCAGTGAGGAGATCATAGAGAATACAAAAAGTAAAAGTAGGAAGGTAGTGTCTGTTCCAATAGGATTGTAATGTAAAGGTCCCCAGTTAACACAGATTGCAGGGGGAAAGGTTTCAGGGAGACACAACAGGAAGTGAGACGGGCCAGTGCGCGTGATGATGATTGCACCTGCTGCTCAATCTGACAATAAAGTTCAAGTGAGCAAGTTTACAGCTGTTAAAGTTACCTTTGTAACGGATGAGAGTGAAACAGTGTTGGTGTGCTAACATAGTTTTCTACCTTGCTGAGGTTGGAATAGAGGTCCACCACACTGTTGCAGAATTTCTCCACATCCTGTGTTAGCAACTGGTCTGCGTTGGCAATCCGGTTGTCCAAGTTGCCCATTTTGTAGTAGGTGAAACCCCTGAGAGACCAGACCAAGGGTTGGAAAAAAAAGAAACAAGAATAGACAATACAAGAATAGAAAATACACCGTCAGGTCAGGTCACACCCGTAGCATTTCTGCCGTTGGGGCACTGAGATGTCCTTCTCCAGGTTTCCTTATCCTACGCCATTCTCATGCAGATTTCCACCGGCTTCTCCACCCATATCCTCACATCATCCACCCAATTCCTCCTTGGTCTTCCTTGAGCTCGCCGCCCATCCACCCGACCATGCATTACCGTGTGCGCTAGTGTGCCTGGCCGTCGAGTGACATGTTCGAACCACTGCAGCTTCCTTCTCTTCGTTGTGTCCAACAGCAGTTCATAATCCCCGATTTTCCTCCGTCAGGACCCCCAAATGATACCGTACTATATTTGTTTGTTATAGTGTGTTGTTACAATGTTAGTAAATTCATGATTATGTTTGAAAATATATTTAGAGAGCTATTTCTTTTGAACATACAGTAATCCCTCATTTATGGCGCTTCATTGGTTCCAGACCCGACTGTGATAAGTAGGATTCCTTATTAATACATGGAATCATTTCATAGTTAGAGCATACAAAACCTGTTTACCAACTTCTAAATATGACTTTTAACATTATTAGAGCCCTGTAGACATGAAATAACACCCCTACAGTCACTTTTACACTCCCAATATAGTACACATAATAATAGAAAATCCAAAATATAAATAAAACATAGTAGACATAACAGACTGACACGTTAGCATTGGGAGTGTTCCTTTGTGTTTTTTTTTCTGGACAGCGCCCTTCCTGTGGTGGCTATTGTCTTATCGAGTCAACATTACTGTAGTGACATTTAGTGACCAGTTTAGATTACTACATATCACTTCTTTGGATGCGTCGTCTGAGTGCCTTATATTTGTATTTTTGTTCATTTACCTTTTATTAAGAATAATAATAGGCCATATTCTATCACAAAAGAGAGATCATTGATTCATTCATTCATTTAGAAAAACTGTGATAAGCTGCAAAATTCGAACCATGAAGTGGCAAGGGACGACTTTATGCTGATAAGAATGCGTCATAGAAGATGGGTGATTTATTTTATGATTATTTTTACAAGCTGCATGTAAAAAAACATCGAACCGTGTCACAAAAGTGTCACGTTCTACTAAGAACTTTCTTATGATCCAACAGCGCAAAATGTACATTCTTTACATTTTTCAACTGGTTTTAAAATTTTGATCACGAGTGTGTGTGACGGAAACAATTTTGTAGCTTAAACTATTTATAAATGTAGAATGTTTTCAGATGAAGCTATTGTGTACGACTTACTGTAAGTACTGGTCGTACAGATCCTTCGTCAGCCTCTCTCGAAACTTGAGTTTCAACTCGTTCAAGCCCAACTTGAGGAAGTTGTTCACCAAGGCTATCTGTAGAGTCACACATCAATATCACACATGTTGTGGAACTCAATATGGAATTTTCTAAATATTAAACTATGATTTCACAATTGAACTGCCTAAGAATATGACCATCCTGTCCATCCTGGGGGCATATAATGGAAAAATTGCTTATACTGTACTTAGGTATGGAATGACATGATCATGTCCTTTTCATGTTACCTGCCTACTGTATGTCCTTCTGATGTCACATGTCGGGCTAATTTATATACTAGCATCGTGAGCACATCTCACATTTTCTTATCTCAACAGTGACTACACAGAACACCTCCCATGTTTGGACTGGACAACTATTTGAATTAGGGCTCTCAATCCAGAATGATGTTGTGTTCTGTTGAAAATGCTTTAGAAGAGAAAAACATATTCCAAAAGACATTGACATTTGAAGTTATTGATATTTCAAAAATCAAACACACACTTACAAGTGGCATGAATCGGACAAAGCTGAACAAGTAGGTCCTGAAATGTTCCGTTGAGCGACCAATAATTGCACTGTAAGACAAACGCACAAGGTCAGTGGAGATAGAAATTACTTTTATAATTGCTCCATACACCATTACGAAGTACAGTCATGGCCAAACGTTTGGAGAATGGCAAGTACTTGTACTGCTTTTCACAAAGTTTGCTGCTTCAGTGTTTTCAGATGTTAATGATAAGATATCATTGCAAGCATTTCATACGTGTCAAAGGCTTTTATTGACAGTTAAGTGACGTTTATGTAAGGAGTCAATACTTTCAGAGTCAGCCCTTCTGTTTCAATTCACCATGACATGCTGTCAATTCTTCCTGACTGATGGCATCCTGTCAATGCATATTCAATGCTTGGGCGTTTGTCAGAATTTGCGTGTTTTTGTTTGTCCACCTGCCTCTTGAGGATTGACCCCAAATTCTCAAAAGGATTAAGGTTTGGGGAGTTTGCTGACCATGGACCCAAAATGTTGATGTTTTGTCCAAGGAGCCAGTTACCGTATTTTCACGACCATAAAGCGCACCGTATTTAAAGGCGCAGTCTCAACTACAGGTGCTATTTTGGTATTTAACATATACACAAGGCGCACCGTACTATTGGGCGCAGGTATGCACTGTAACACATACCGACTTAACAAGCCCACTTGAAATCAGGATGGTTATCACTCAACACAACAGTCTAAGTCATGGTGCACAACTAAAAACATCACACAGCAACGCAAACACAGACAAGACATTACCTCTGTTTTTGCAGAACAATAACTAACAACTATGTAGCTCAAACATGTAACTTTAAGAGCATTTGCACCAAAACACTACCGCAAAGCACGCTGGGGAACAGGAAGTTCTCCCCAGCGACGCGACAATACGCTAGCATGCTTGCTATTGTATGTTTTTAAAAAGCCAGCAAGAGCAAAACTGAGTTGGGTTGTACTTTATTGAAGTATTGAACAATGTACTCACGTTATTTTTGATAAATCCTCATCCAAAAATCCATCAAAGTCCTCATCTTTTATTCCCAAATGAACAGCGGGGCAAGTTCTCCATCAAACATGCCAGGTTCCCTGTCGTCGTTGTCAGTCAGTCTCGTTGCCGTGCGGCGCCTCAGAAATGATGCTGGCTTTTGTGAAAGCTCGAACAGTGCATCAGACACGTTAGCCCAAGCATCCACAATCCATTAGTGAAGCTGGGTTCGCTAGCTGTCATCCATCGCTCGCAACTTAACTTTAAACGCTGTGTTTACATCCATTCAGAAATTGTGGCGAAACTAGCACAGCGATGCCTCCCAGTGTTAGTGAAGCTGTGTTCGCTAGCTGTCATCTATCGCTCCCACGGCGCTCGCAACGTAACTTTAAACGCCGTGTTTACACCGATGTCCAGCGGTTGGAGTTCCCTTGTCAAGCCTCCCGGAATGATGTTCAGCTCCAAGTTAATTTGCTTCATTTGTGGTGACGCGTGTGAAAAAAACATCTGGTCTCTTTCCGTACACGTCACTCATCCATTTTCTCATCGTCCTTCCAGCCCCTTTGGTCCGGCTGGAAACTTTTCTTTAGGCAGTGTCAGCGTCTACCACAGGTAGCAGTTTCTGTCCATTACCATGGCAACCAAGCACAACAGAAAAAGACGACTTTTCGTGTCCCGTTGTGTGTATCGCTACCGTGCTGGTCTTCTCTACAGTGTGATTCACCAGGATGTGGAAAGTGAGCGGCACGTCATCCATGTTGGTGATGTAGTTGGGTAGTAGTTGGATGGATAGATGACGCCATAAGGGGGCGTGCCTTTAGCGTCCTCAGTCACGTCCACCTTTCCTTTCCTCTATACAAGCAGCGTGTCGGCAGGCTCCCAGTCAGTCGAGCGGAGCGCTCATAAAAGTCACACAGCAGCACTTACAGATTTTGGAACTCAGTACACACATACGGCGCTCCCCATTATAAGGCGCCCCGCCCATTTTGGACAAAATTTAAGACTTAAGTGCGTCTTACGGTCGTGAAAATACGGTAGTTATCATGTTTGCCTCCTGGCTGGTGATACCCATCATGTTTGTCACCAAACTGTTCTTGGATGGTTGGGAGAAGTTGCTTTGGACAATGTTTAGGTACCATTCTTAATTCACAGCTGTGTTCTGAGTGAGCCCACGCCCTTGGCTGAGAAGCAACCCCACACATGAATGATTTCAGCATGCTTTACTGCTGGCATGACACAGGACTAATGGTAGCGCTCACCTTTTCTTGTCCAGACTAGATTTGTTCTGGATGCCCCAAACTATCAGAAAGGGGATTCTTAAGCAAAAATGCTTTTACCACAGTCTTCAGGAGTCCAATACCTATTCTTTTACCGAATACCAGTCTGTCCCTGATATTTTCCCTGGAGAGAAGTGGCTTTTTTGCACCTTTCCTGACACAATGCCATCTTCCAAAAGTCTCAGTGTGTGAGCAGATGCACTCACGCCTGCCTGCTTCCATTTCTGACCAAGTGCAGCACCAGTGGTGTCCCGATGCCACAGCTAAATCAACTTTCTGAGACAGTCCAGATTCTGGCTGGACTTTCGTGGGCGGATGACGCTTTCTTCTCATCAACTGAACCTCTCACCTTGAAGTTCTTAATGATGTGATATACGGTTGATTTTACTAGTCAGTGTTGTTTTCATCAACAATGATGAAATCATTTTGTTGACAAACCTTTTTTGACTGTATGCTTTGGTTTTTCCCTAAGAAAACAAGACACATTCCCCATTCTATTCCATATGGAACCCTTGTGTGGGCAGCGTGCATCTTCTTTCAAAGTCTGGGAGATGTATTGCTGGTTAAGCCCCAATGTTGTCCAAACAAATATCCCATTTATTCATCAAATGCTATGATGGGGTTTGACCAAATCATATATTATTGACTAACAGTCATGCACACGCACGTACGGGTCACAGACAGCATTTCACAGTGGAGTCATCAGCAAAGAGTGGAAGGGTACGGCTGTTTTGAGGTAGCTTCCGGCAGAGCTCTTGTTTTTTGTGTTTCTCACATGGCTCCAAAACCTTGCTGCGCCAAGTAGTCAACTCTTTAGAGATACCTGCCATCTTGGCTGCATGTTCCCCTCCCTTTCAACATGACTTGCTAACTCACTAAGCTAACATTAGCTTGTAGGTGTAAAAAGATTGAAAGGTGAGAGCCACCACTGAAGCAAAGCACAATGATTCCAGATGACTAGTAGCTTTAACAGCTGTGTACCCAAATTCATTCAATTCAATCAAATTGCCATAAAAGGGAGATACATTTGATTGATTTTCCAACTTGTCTGGTATGTTTATGCACAACACGGAAAATACAGTATGTGCCAGAGAGAAAAAGTCAATATAGAAGAAAGAAAAGAAAAGAGAAAAGAGTTTATGAAATAAAATTTGGTGGAATGATTTCTTTGAACATTTGTAGTCAGTTTGAATAACATAGCAATACTAATAGTACCGTAAAGCACTGTGTATAAACTCACCCGTGTATTAACCGCACCCCCATTTTCAGGCTCATGGCGGGGAAAAAAAAAATTTTAGTTCATAAATGCTTGCCAACTCTTTCATCTTAAATCAACATGCGTAAAGGTACTAAGCAATTTCAAAAAGAAGAATAAAGGACAAATCTGAACTTTGGCATTTAGATCTTTAATATTATGGCTTAGCACAGATTAATAATAATAATAATAATAATAATAATAATAATAATAATAATAAATCCAAATAAAGAAATTTGCAATTTTCAGAGATGTTTTGATATCTTTCACTGCTTCTCTTTTTCTCTATTATTATTTTATTGCATTGCTTCAGTGTGAATTTGAATAAACTCCAACATTGTATTGTATTTTACATTGGAAGCTTCGGTTAGCTTCAGTGTATATAGAGATCGTTTCACTGTGTGGAAAATACAGACAGCCGTCAGATAAGTTAGTTGCATACACAAGCATTTTCAGCAACTGTACAGCAGAGGGCGGTAAAGTCAAAGCAACTGTCTGACCCACAGACGGCTATTCTAAAATGGGCTTCTCGTCAATTTCTGCGTCTGGTCACATTCCTGTCATCGTGTATAAACCGCACCCCGATTTTTTGCTTCTTACCAGTGGAAAAAAAAGTTAGGTTTATACACGGTGCTTTACGGTACTCTAAAAATACTCTAACCTTCATACTGGAAATGAGAAAAGAAGCTGACCTTTCAATCAGTGTGCCATTTTGAATCATCCAAACGTCACAGTAGGTCCTTGCCACCAACATCACAGCAATAAGGAGAAGGTATCCAGTCTGACACAAAAGAGTACAGTTCATTTGTACTTGTTAGTTAGTTAGTAATAGTTACTAGACACTGTCAAACATTATCTTCTTTCTTATCCTGCACTAACTTGCCAATAGTGTTTGACCTTGGCTTTTGGAACATACTTATCTCTCATCAGGGCTCTGTATTTGTGTAGTCATGTTTTCTAAATGTTGAACTTGCAAAACACAAAAGCAGAAAAGATGACGTGATTCCGTCTTCAAGCAACACAAAACAGTTGTTTGAACATTTCCCTGGGACAAATGACAACCCCCAGCCATACATGCCACAGCCACATAATGAAATAAACAGCTGTAAACTTTTCACAAACATGGCTGCTGAAATAAAAAAAAAAACTCCAAGTCATCCAATAATAAATGTGGAGCACATAAAGATTCCTGGCTACTCCCCCCACCTGCCTGTCTCTAAAATGACCAGCAACTTCATTTCTGACCCAGTTCTTGCAGCCCAAACATGGTTAGGGTTCCGGTGTAAAGGTGCTATCCCTCCTTGGCTCCAAAGTGAACTTTGTTCACCAAAAAATAGGGTTAGGGTTAGGGTAGGGGCACCACCACCACCGTCTGGCATATGTTACCAATAGCGCTTACAGAGAACAGATTGTACAAAACAATATACACCCTAAATTACGGACAATAAGATGCTACTTTTTTTCCACACCCTTTGAACCCTGCGGCTTAAACAATGATGCGGCTAATTTATGGCTAAAAGAAGTACCGCTCCCATGATGCTTAGAGTGCACAGACAGAAAGTAGTCAATTTCTCAAGGGGAAGCTAATTTCAAGTTTTGAAGTCTTATGCCGAAATGATGTTTAAGTAAGTTTGATGACGTGTAGAATTAGCACAGCTTTTGCTTGGACCGCAGCAGCTCATCAAATCGGATGACAAAAGCATCACACGTCTCATCACCAGAGCTAACGAGTGATGCTGGGAACAGCGAGTGTAGGGAGGATTGCAAGGTTTTTTTGTGTGTCTTTCTGTGGGAGTATCCCATGTTATAACGTGGACACCTGTGACAATTGCGGCCCACATTGTTTTTACTCTTTAAATTTAGTGGGTGCGGCTTACATTTAGGTGCACTCAATAGTCTGGAATTTACGGTACACATTATCTATATTCTTCGCAATGACTTTTTCAACTGAATAAGATTTGTCTTTCAGGCCAAAAAGTGGCCGTGGCATGAATGGCGGTCACTCACTCCCGTCTCGTGTACAGGCACATGCCCGCCGTGTGCACACTCATACACGCAGTCTCAGACAAGACAGGTGCCTTTAGCACCATCCAGCCGTCACTACTCAGAGTGAAGATGGAGAGTGTGGGAGTAGACCAACACCTGACTGCATGGGTTATAGACTACCTCACCAACAGACCACAGTATGTGAGGCTCCGTCACTGTGTGTCTGACATGGTACTCTGCAGCACAGGTGCCCCTCAGGGTACGGTGGTCTCCCCTTTCCTCTTCACCCTCTACACCTCGGACTTCACACACAACTCCACACAGTGTAACATCCAGAAGTTCTCCGACGACACAGCCATCGTTGGTTGTGTTTCAGAGGGGAACGATCTGGAATACAGGACGGTCATCTGGGACTTTGTCAGCTGGAGTGAGCTTAACCAGCTACAACTCAACACCAGCAAGACAAAGGAGATGATCATTAACTTCCAGAGGAAAACATCTCACTTCACACCGGTGAACATCTAGGGAGCAGACATAGAGTTGGTAGACAGCTACAAATTCCTGGGTGTTCACCTTAACAACAAACTGGACTGGTCCGTCAACACCCACGCCCTCTACAAGAAGGGCCAGAGTCGCCTCCACCTGCTGAGGAGACTGAGGTCCTTTGGTGTGTGCAGGACTCTCTTATGGACCTTTTATGACTCTGTGGTGGCCTCAGCCATCTTCTATGCTGTGGGCTGCTGGAGAGGGGGCAGCACGGACAGGGACAGGAGCAGGATCAATAGACTGATCAGGAGAGCGAGCTCTGTCCTGGACGGTCCTCTGGACTCCGTGGAGGAAGTGGGGAAGAGAAGGATGTTGGCTAAGATGACATCCATCATGGACAACACCTCTCACCCGCTACATGACACTGTGGGTTGCCTTAGCAGCTCCTTCAGCAGCAGACTGTTACACCCACGGTGTAAGAAGGAGAGGTTCCGCAGGTCCTTTATACCGACCGCTGTAAGGCTCTACAACACCTGCACCACCTGAACCATGTTGTAGTCACTATGTCACTATGTATTCTTTACTTGCGTATCTTGCTTGCGGCTGTAACAAGTGAATTTCCCTGCTGTGGGATTAATAAAGTACAATACATACATACATATCTGTACATACATACATAGACGAGCTCACGTCACCTTTTTCTGTCATGTGGGGTGTGGCTTACAATGTTTTCTGCATGTAAAACTAGAATGAGTCCGTATAAAATGCAGTTTTTCTTCATATTTTTTGGGTGTCTGGAACTGATGAATTGGATTAATTACATTATTTCCAATGTGGAAAACGGGCGTGCTTTTTGCAGATTTCCGCTTTCGTCTGACCTTTTGGAACAAATTAATGATGAAAACCAGGGTTCCACTGTATAGCATAAGATAAGCAGCATGAATACTTTCTGGATGCACTGTAGGACAGGTTACAGGATGTTTAGTTGTCCCGACTACTGTAAATACTAACACTATTACATCTTATAAAGGATCAACTCAAAATTGTTCAATTGTAATAAAATACATTATAACATAATAATTGTCTTTAACTTGCACCTTCTTAAAGTAACTTTAAAACTTGTACATACTGAACGTGTTATTTATGCTGAGTGACCATACACGTAGAAATATATGAATTCATATCATACCTCCATGCAAAGCAAACGAGGAACCATGATTCGCAAAAGCTGTAGAATCCGAAGAAAGAAAATCTTGTCCACTGCAGCACGATCTTTTTTGCCATCCTTCTGTATGTAAGACACAACAAATGATTCATTGTCTATGTGGGACAAAAGGATCATACCAATCAACATACCTCCAAGTTTAGTAGCAGATCTGATCCTGCTTTTGGACTGCAAAGAAAGGACAAACGTTTAGTCTGACAGCTGGGATCCTTCATTGAACAATCAGGAAGTAAGAAAGCAAAAATATCGCTTTGCAGCAACTGGGACTTGTTGAAAAATACAATTCCCCTGAATACTGTCTGAAGGCTGACAAAATAAAAACACAAAAAAACTAAATCAAGTAGTGTACAGTGTTTCCTTTACTGTATGGTTAAATCTTTGGCTGACAGGCTGGGGGTGCATGGCTTATGAATATTGATACAAACGTGCACACACATGCATGTGAGCAGCCAAGCCAACTGTTATATCATCATGACATTTGGGGTACATTTCATGCACAGCGTGTGTGTGTGTTAGGCAAATGCAAACGCGCGCACACGCACACACGTGCATGCATAGCATAGCAATGTGCATAGCAATGGCACCTCCGTAGTTACAAACTTTCATAATAAAAAGACTAAAAAATGACCCACAGACAAAATAAAGTCATGGCATTTCATTTATACAACGTTTCCTCTACCATTCAATTATGGGAGAGGAAGAACGTCACTTTGGATGCGGTTCATGCAGCCCAAACACGAATAGTCTGTGAACTGAAACTGCGGAGGACGGTCGTCTACGCTATGTGCATGTTTGTGTTTCATCAAGCCAATTCTCCAACCCAACATTCACACATTCATATTTTAGAAAACTGTGGTGAAAAAATAATACCATTTCCTCCACTCTGTGCTTGCATGTGTGTGGTTCTCTAAACGAAAGATTGTTGGAGCAATTCAGATAATAATCGGTTGAAGCTGGAACGATCTGCTCTCGGCAACCACACAAACATGCCACAGATTTAAATGGTCTGATTGGGAGTGAAAATATCAGCCAGTAATTACATGTGATATGTTTCGGAATGTGAGAAAGTACACTTTGGTGATATGACAAGCTTAGATAAAGGTACTTTGATAAAGCAGCATATGACCTTTGGCAACGACACACAGCTAGCAAATGTTTTCTTAGTGATGGATTAAAAAACAATAGAAAGTTGTCTTCCATTAAACTGGGTTCGGGAGTTGAACATTCAACACTAAAGATGCTAATTTGCCAATGTTTCAATGTAAATTCGTGCTAATAAAACAGACATGAAGGTCGTACAGTATATTCAATAGTAAACACTGCACTATACGATGATGTGTGTTGTTGGCAATTAAATGTTATCTCTGGTTATTGCGGAAGGATTATACACTGCATTGTTTGGAGAAAAAAAGGCGGAAGATGGATTTTTTGTGTCATTTATGGACTTTTCTTCATGGGTCGTCACCGGTAAAGTCGCCAACCACCATCTCGCTTGATAAAGATAATGTTTTCCTTTAACACTCACCATTCCTTCACTGGCCTTCGTCTTCTGTTTTTCAGCAGGTATAGCAACAGCAATATGCCACCTGCTACGGAGGAGTTCTTGGCAGTAACATATTTACTGAGAGCCGCCATTTTTCTACCACTGCTCGAATGGTCTGCAGCTCAGAGGAGCTCCAGAGATCTTACTCGCCTGCAAGATGAGAAGCCACATAATTCCTAGTTCCAACTTTTACCTCGGGGTTGCCAGTTATGTCACGTCAAATTTTCACTACCTTAAGTCATTTCCCCAAGCGCGCCCGATAATTTACTGGCAGAATAAATGAAACGAAGGCGTTTTAGAAAATGTTGGCTGCATCGAAGAACTAATTGCATTACTGTGAATATCTCTTCTCATAGAAGATCTCAGTTGGTTTACACACTGGCATTCTGGGAGACTTGAGTTTTCTTCAGGAGAAACCCACCACATCAGACACATTTGGCTTCATTATTGCCATCTACCGGTAGAAACAAAATACAACATAGCAGTACAATACTGGAGCAATTATACTATACCTTGGCCATACCCAGTGTCGGAGAATTTACCGTAAAAGTGAAATATATTACACGATTATATTCCAACATTGCTGCCTCACAATTGCAAGGTGTCACACTATCTGTGTCACTTTTCAGTTACTTTTGCCAAAGCAACTGTGAAAGTATGACTTGCCATTTTCAAATGTCAAATATTGTAAAAACCTGTTTGTACACTAAGTCATATCCCCGCAATCACACGCAATCTATTGAGTGCTTTCTGATTCTCACTTCAGGCCAGTATTCAAACCCCTTCCAATATCAGAATCAGAATCAGCTTGAGTGATGATTTCACCAAGCAGAACCCTCCAAGTGTGTCATTCACTTGTCCATCTGTAAGTCCATGCCATCTCTGTCAAAATCTCTGCTGATGATGTGAGAGGCTGTAGCCACCCTAACAAGTTTTTGAACAGTACATAAATAATACACATTGTCAAATTGGAAGTATATCACAAACGTTACCTACATTCACTTAATTTTGTAGTTGACTATTTTAATCCATGAAAATCTACAGCAAATTGAAGTCAAATGACGGTGGATAATACAAAACTACTAAATAATGTGACAGATGTGTGATGTTACTATATGGGTTAGGGTGAGGGGTATAGAGTTTCTTCATGCTGAATTTTTGTGTTGTACAAATGTACTTTGAATTGACGTAAACAACATATACTGTATTGATTGGAAACAACTGAAAGAGTGACATTTATTGAGTGTCTTAGTAGCATTTTTGCTATTGTGACAAACACGTCACGTCAGGCTTCCCAGAGCAATTTGAAAGCTTAAAGCCTGATAGTCATGTTTCCATACATGAATTTCAATAAGAAATGTGTTAATAGTGATATTTTCCTAGCTTCTTGTCTATGAATTGATGGAAGAAATATAGTATGACGAGCTGAATTGTAATATCCGACACCCTATTCAAGCGTTACAATTATAACATGGATTTAAAATGACCTTTGATGGTGAAAAAAACAAGTTTTTGGAAAATGACACACCACCATTTTAGGGACGCAATAACCTGTCACATGACAACATAGGGTGACTAAACGTCCTGTTTACCCAGGACATGTCCTGTTTTCATTTTCTGACCGGGCTGTCCTGCGTTTTTTTTTTTTAGAAAGTGATGGAAATGTCCTGGTTTTCATGATTTTTCATTGGGCCATTAAATTGAGCGGCTTTAAGACACTCGGCTGCATGTGACCTAATCCCTGAGAAGCTGATGGATTTGCTACTATTATTGCATACACAGTAGCTGATATTATTACATATTTATCATAGTTATTTGTCCTGGAAGATTTGTAAAAACAGCTGCTATTTTGTGATTATTCTAATACATAAGATACAGTACATGAGTTCGATCATTATATCATTCCAGAGATTTACAATATTGAAATGTGTAAAAAAGGTATTATTTTAGGCATAATAAAACATGTTGAGTAACACCTAATCTAAATCAGTGTCTTTGGTTCTAGATAGTATTTTGGAATATAGTTTTTCTATCCATACAGAGGAAGCATACTTGAAATGTATGGGAATGATAAGGCATCTTTGAGTAAACCTCCGGTTCTGGTATCATCATTTGAGTATCATTGCCGTCCAAGTGTCCTGGTTTTTGCTAATTAAAATATGGTCACGCTATGCCAAGCGCTCCAAATATACGTCACTTAGGGACTTGATGAGTTCAAGCACAAAACTGTATATAAAACACATTTTAAGTCTTCTTATGGGTTGGTGGATGTGAATGATGATTGTGTAAAACAGGTTTTAGTAGGCTAGCATGTTGGCTAATGTTTTGGAGCACGTGGCTGCTACATTGCGGCATTATAATGATATTGATAATGATTGATGAAGATTGATAGTAATGAGAGATATGGTAATGGAAGTGGCAGAAAGGGTGAGAGAGAATGTATAGAAGGAGTTATCTGCGATGATGTCTAATCCTGACATCACAGCATCATGCCATCTGTCACTACAGTCACGTTGCACTGGTCCCTGCTACTGACTGCTACAGCACTAGTTAATTGTTTTGTATAGGATAGCATTGCAAAGCATTCCAACCCAGCATCAGTGTGAGGGTTCCAAGATGCTGATGCTGCGGCACAATGATGCTTTCTGCACCGCCTGACTGCAGCTTCCAGTTCGCATACACCGTGGAAGGGAGCGGCTGGACATTGGACATTGGGAGACACTGGGAGACTGGAAGCTGCAAACCACGATAATCTTCACCACAATTTAGCCTGCTGATCACGTTCCGGTATTCTGCCTCCAAGTATCCTTATACTTGCAGTGTTGGATTATTATAGTGACGACTGCAGGTTGCTCTAATGTTTCATATGACTGCAATATATTAAATATAGTGTGGATTATATGTTATAACGTTGTTATAATACAGCAACAGCTGTTTCCTACGTTCGGCTGTTGGTTCATTTCCAGGCATTCTTTATGAAAGCAGTTTAATTAATCAGCGACCCCATTTGTAATATGTGCGTCCTTGTTGTATATCTCCTCAGGTAATATGAACATGCTCACAGGCTGGAGCCAGCGGTAATTTATTAGTAAACGCATGAATTAATGTCAATGGTTAAGCATTTTGTCAAATTGGCAGCGTCTGGACTTTTGTCCGTGCTGAGCCACCGTCGAGATGGGAGATCACGTGTCAAAGAGACTGAAGCTAATGACTGCGAGTGAAGCAGACATGGAGGAACGATCTTTTCCCAACCCATACCCTGACTGGGACCAGCAAGACCCAGCAGCACAACCACTAGACCCCCAAGGACAAGTAACATCTTTTTATTATATGTTATGTTATTGTATTGTATGTTAACAACCATAGCACCGTTCAAATGACAAAATCATCAAATAAACTATTCTTCTCAAAAAGGACTGCCGGCATAAAAATGTCTTTCATTTCTTCCTGCATTCATTCATCCGATATATTATTTAATACATGTTTTATTATATGTCCTTACATTCATTCATCCATCCAGTATTAATTACTTAATCATTGAATAAGTTATTTACGACATTCATTCATCTATTATTTAATAAGTTAGCATTGATTATATGGTATCCTTCTGTTTCTGTTAAGTTACTTTTATTTCTTGTCTCTTATTGAATAAGTTATGACATTCACATTGATTATATGACATCTATTATACTGTACGTCTAGTCCTTCCTTCTGTTTTGGTTAGCACTTACGCGTGCATTTCTTGTCTGTTAATAAATACATTTTTTATGGTGTAGCCTTACATTCATTTATTTACTAATCTCTCGTATTTACTGTTATTTAATTTGTTTTGATGTTTTTTAATTAAAAAAAGCAGAGTCACATAATAGGAAAATAGTTCAAAGTTATTGAATTGAATCTTCAGGTCACATTTGGGCTCATCAGTGAAAGATTCTCACAGTTGTCACAAATAAAACCTTTAATTTGCCTGAGAAGCCCTTTCATTTAGAAAATAATCTGGCAGTAGATGCCTGAGATGGTTAAAGTTAGATGGTGGCTGATATGTTCTTGTCAGCTTTTAATGTGTCTGGTGTGGGAAATGGGTACACCGCTGTACCCAACTGAAAGTTACTGAATAATCTGATGAAGAACACACATACCGTAGTGATAATGGATGATTTGTGTTGACGTCAGGTGAGCTCAGCCTTCCAAGGGAATGTCCAGAGTAAAATCAAAGATCTGCTCGAGCAGATGGAGGAGGGCCTGAAGACTGCCGACCCCCATGATTTCTCTACCTATACTGGCTGGACAGGTGTGTCATTACATGCATCATCTTATCTACTAGAAATGGCTTCATACATAAGCCTCTCTCTTCTTCCTAGGGATTGCTTTGCTGTATCTGCAGCTGCATCGTGTGTCCAATGAGTTGGCCCATCTGCAACGGGCACTGGACTATGTTAAGCGATCAATGAGAATTTTGAATGGACGAAAAGTGACCTTCCTTTGTGGTGATGCCGGGCCATTAGCAGTGGGTGCAGTGGTCCACCACAAGCTGGGAAACACTGCTGACAGCAAAGACTGTCTCATCAGGTCAACGTCTGCCACTTTATTCTCCATCTTGAACCTTTTTGGGGCGTTGTCAAATGAAAATGACTTTTTGTCTTTCAGGCTACTCCAGCTGCAGCACTCATTGCTGAGTCCAGAATGGGAGATGCCAGATGAGTTGCTGTATGGACGAGCTGGTTACCTCTACGCTCTGCTCTACATTAATAACCACATTGGAGATGCCACTGTGGATGACGGCACCATTGCAGAAGTGAGTGCAGGCCCTGGATGATAGTAATCATGTTTCATTTTGCATGAGCAAAAAGACTGAAGAAAGAATGCAGGCGATGCGTTATTCTTTGGTGAACATATGCTTCATGTGGTCATTTAAGATGGAAGTGCTTCAGTGAAAAGAAAACTCCTTCCAGCAGAGTGTGCACAATAATGTCTTTTATACAGTATGTATTTATGATACGACATTCGTTGTGGATGTATATACAATATATATTGATGATATGACATCCATTGATGTACAGACCTGATCAAAATCTTAAGACCAGTTGAAAAATTGCTAGAAAGAAATTGCATTGTGCAGGTCACAATGCTCGCTTCTTCAGGGAGAATAACATCACTCTTTTGGACCATCCTGCATGTTCCCCTCATTTAAATCCCATAGAGAACATTTGGGGATGGATGGCAAGGGAAGTTTATAAAAATGGCCATCAGTTCCAGACAGTTGATGCCCTTGGTGAAGCCATCTTCACCACTTGGAGCAATGTTCCCACTAGCCTCCTGGAAACACTGGCATCAAGCATGCCCAAAGCCATTTTGGAAGTGATGAACAAGAACGGTGGAGCTCCTCATCACTGAGTCCTACTGAGAACATTTTTTGTTCTTCTTTGGAGAGTTTTTTGTTATTTTTTGAGCGATGGTCTTAAACTTTTGATCAGCTGATAAACAGGCTATTTCAGTTTAATTGTTCTTTTCAATAAATGACTTTTCAAAATGCTTTTTGTCTCACCCCCCCTTCTTGTTTTTGCATTTTGCAGCTCTACTTGAAACTTTATTAAGATCCAAATGTGCAAAATGCAAATTCTAGCAATTTTTCAACTGGTCTTTAGATTTTGATCAGGAGTGTATGTACAGTATATATTTGTGGTATGACATCCATTACATCCATTGTGTATGTATGTACAGTATATATTTATGATATGACATTCAACCCTAGACTGCTGTCCTGTGTATAGAGGTGGTTTATTATGTGTATTTCTTTCCACCGGCATACCAGGTAGTGACTGCCATCATCCAATCAGGGAAGAATCTATCAGTAGAGCTAAAGAAGGCTGAACGCTGCCCGCTGCTCTATGAATGGCACAAGAAACAATATATTGGTGCTGCCCACGGCCTGGCTGGAATCTTTCACATGCTCATGCAGGTAATGACGGACAAAAAAACAATATCTAAACCTTGAAATGTCAGATAAATAAATCATGTCAGATGTCACGTGGCGGTATTTTGTCGGGGTCCAACTACACTCCGATCTCATCACTTAGTAAAAATTGTCTTTCTATCCAGCCTGGAGCAAAAGTCCACCCAGACAAGCTCGCTGAGTTGGTCCAGCCCAGTATTGACTATATCCGCCACAAAAGATTTCGTTCTGGTAACTTCCCATCATCGCTGAGCAACGAGAGCGACCGACTGGTTCACTGGTGCCACGGAGCGCCCGGTGTCATCCACATGCTCATCATGGCTTATAAGGTGAGTAAAGACTCATCATGTGTTTGAATTATTGCAGCACACTTCAGCCTGAAGTTGAGACTAGAGAGACAGTGTGAGACAAAGCTAGGGTGTGTGAACTCACACACTAGTTTACATTTGCAAATCCCAGCTTTATGTGTGCAGCTATACATTCTGTCACTGCAGTCACAAAATCAGAAAGTAGCCTAGCGTCCGGTAAAACTCAGTGAGGTGTATGTCTGTGGCAGGCCATGCATTTTGGTACCTGGGCCTTCAGTTGGGACTCACTCAATCCACCTCTTAAGAGCAGCACTATCACATCACAATGATACAAACCATTGAGAATATACAAACACGTAATACTGTATAACAATGTGCGGCATTCTGCATATGAATAGCATTATTACTAAACGTTCATCTTCCAATACATCATCACCAATACGCCTCAGTTCTATTTCTGCTAGGAACTTCAAGCATTACGTAACTTTCACCAGAGATCATCGTTGGAAGTGGCCTGTAAATTTGCCGCTTGGCCAAATGTAACAAGCATCAGCCAACTTCAAACCTCGACACTACAACATCATCTGGAGCACCTGACAATCAATGTTGATGTAATAATAATGATGATCTAATAATAATGTCGATCTAATAATAATGTCAATCTAATAATAATGATGATCTAATAATAATGATGATCTAATAATAGTGTTGATCTAATAATGTCAATCTAATAATGTCGATCTAATAATAATGTTGATCTAATAATGTCAATCTAATAATGTTCATCTAATAATAATGTCGATCTAATAATGTTGATCTAATAATAATGTTGATCTAATGATGTCAATCTAATAATGGTTTGGTTTGGTTTGGTTTAGTTTATTTGAACATGAAGGTTACAATGGAATACATCTCATGAATCATTTTGTCATAGTTCCACATGTACAAAAGGAGTAGGAAGAAGCAAAGCTTATTTAATCCTACCCCCCATCCATTCTACATCTAGTACAGTACATGTAGTTCACTTCCTACATTCCATGTCATGTTTTCTGTAATAGTCAGGATAATACATAATAGATAACGGTAAGACACCCCTCCCAAAGGAAAATTTAAAAAAAAAAAAATATATATATATATATATATATATATATATATACACACACACACACACATATATATATATATATATATATATATATATATACACACATATACATATATATATATATATATATATATATATATATATATATATATATATATATATATATATACATACATAATATTGTCGATCTAAGGATGTCGACCTAATAATAATGTTGATCTAATGACAAAAACATTTAAATTAAATACATCAAACTCACCAGAGATGCTGATTATTTAGAGACAAAGTCCTTCCTCCTTTCAGATTGCCACAGTTTTGCTCTGATCAACCAATCGGGACTGGAAAATGCTGATGTCACGGTACACGGTGTGAAATCTTCCTGGTTAAAGAAACAGCCCCGTTGCTAATGTGTTTGTGGAAGGAAGAGCACACATGACAAAAATGCTCAGAAATTGGAGAAAGGCCAATCAATGCTGGCGGCTTGCTGACCACCAGCACCATCACGAAGGACAAAGATGGTGTTCTTGAACACGTGGAAGGATTTGCTGAAATTCACATGGATAACTTTCATCTTTTTTGTTGTATTGAATCTTGGTATTGCTGTATTTGATATGTCCTAAACATATTTTCGGAATAAGGAATAAAATGAAAGTACAAGGCATTGCTGGATTGTCAAGATGTTGAATTTGTGAGAAGAAAGCTCCTTGTGTCTGCTCAGGTGTTTCAAGAGGAGAAGTACCTGAAGGAAGCGGTGGAATGTGGCGAGGTCATCTGGCACAGAGGTCTCCTCAGAAAAGGTTATGGCATTTGCCACGGCACTGCCGGCAATGGCTATGCCTTCCTCTCTCTGTACAAACTAACCCAGGAGAAGAAGTACCTGTACCGTGCCTGCAAGGTAAGAAACGGGGAAAAATGTGGTGATCTTTGTTTTCTTTTCTAGCTCAACTTCCCTGCATGTTTATATTGTTCTAAACACAAAAGTCAATTTTGTATTTCTTCTTAGTGAAGTGGGAGACAGGTGTGGTGTTCGTGTATTTCTTACAGTACAATTCATGTATCACAACATCCATTTCATCTTGCTCTCCTCTGTTCTTCATGTCCATGACTTAACAGTAGGCTTTATTGGCACATGGTTCATGCGGGTGCTTTGCTCCAACTCTTCATTAGCTCCTTAAAGTTTCCTTGAGAGCTGACATTTGTTCTTCTCCCTTGCTACTTACTTGATGCGCATGCTTATTTCCTCTTTCAAACCCTTGACGGCGTTATCTGTAAATTCCTGTAGATGTTTTTTTCTACTTCATTTGCCTGTAGATTGGTCTTTCCTTTTCATATCTCCTTTCATTGTTCACATATTTTCATCCATTGTTTGCAGAACTCCATCATAGTTCCTGGAAAGTCAGAAGTGATGTTCATGGTTCTTTTTACGACTGCTCCATCATGTCCTACATTTCATTATCACTTCTCTTTCTCAAGTGTCAGTGGTAGATATTCCGTTACTTGATCATTGCATTGCATGGACCTTTTGTCTAGGTGCAAAAGTACATGTGTAACATCATGTTCAAGATGATCTGTGTTGAGGAAAAGCAGCAAAAGGCGAAGTGTGGATCATATCCATGTTATGAAGCAATGTGCTACACTTGGTTCTTCTGGTTTCTTCTAGTTTGCTGAGTGGTGTTTGGGCTACGGGACCCATGGCTGTCGTATCCCGGACAGACCCTACTCTCTTTTTGAAGGTGGCACACACGTCTCATGGATTTAGGAGCATATTGTGTGCATAAAGTGTTTTTTTGTCATAAATGAATTGTGCAGAAGGCTTCTTGATGATGACACGCCCTCACAGCATGAAAGTCAAAGTGGCAGTGACCTATGTTTCTCCTATCAGGTATGGCGGGGACCATCCACTATCTGTCGGAAATGGCCGCTCCTGAAACTTCCCGCTTCCCTGCTTTTGAGCTTTGACCTGCTAACTGCTGGAAACTGTAAAGAAGAAAAGACTGAAATCATCTGAATTCTTTAGTTGTTTGATTGGATGAAATGTCAAACCTACTAAATAGGAGCACAGTATTTTTGGATGAAATTTTCAAAAGGTTTGTTGGACCAAATCATCCACACTTGAGAGCAGTTCCAATAAATACCAGCCTTTAATATCCAACCAAGAAACGCAGTACATAGTACACAGTACAAGTGCTGTTTGCATGCGTTTTGCTTGTTCACTTCAGTGGTGTCATGTTTTCCTCCTGTCCGCGTCTTGTGTCCAAATCCATTTCAGCCCCACACAAAACATGTATTGCATATTTGAAGATAATTCCAAGAAGCAAAAATGAAAATTTCACAAATGCAGTCCTTGTTATTCATCCAAGACAGACAATACCGACTACCAAGATGAAAGTCAACCCCGACAGCAGAAGAATGCACATCAAGCCTCAGAAAGCCAATCAGAGTAATTCTCTCTTGCAATGTCTTGCAGAACGCGTCATATTCACTCACGTATGCTGCTACGTCACTCGAGATTCCTTTCATACGCTATATTTCTTTGTGTATTGTACATTTGTTTTCTGTGCATGTATTTGTAATGTTATGATCAAATCAGTTGTGTTGTATAAACGCTAAAAAACATTTTTCAGTATATTTGACAAAAAAAAAGAGTAAGTTGACTTGGGTCTGTTTATTGTGCTCCATAGTTGAGAGAGATAAGATGTAAGCTTACCACATAAAAAACTACAGTATTCATGTCGTATAATCTTGTCACAGTTGACAATCTCAATTCTTATCCTAATCCTTCTATCTGATGCAGATGCTTTTATTGATGCTGTAGGCCAAGTTAACAACAAAGCACTGCGCCTTTGTGCAAAGGTGGCTAAAGGGTGACATGGAAGAACACCACGTGTTCAATTTAGCAAAGCATCCTGTTAACATACTGTATACCAGAACAGGTTTGCACGTCTCACTCAAGCACCCTCCGGTATGAAAGGTTTACCAGAGGCAGGCATGAATACGTGCAAATCACCTTAGAAAAGCAAAACCATCCACTCGTACTACAAATTCCTAACTTTGCATACGTTGTACATCAAGTGTGAAAGTCAAAATGCAACCAATCTTTTAAATATGATCTCATTTGGACTATCATACATTATATGTAATTTATAGAAATCACAGGGACAACAGCAGCTTTCTCTTTTTAGACTGGATCTTGACGTATTCATCAAAATAGTCAACTAGAAGCAGGGGCACCACCACAAGCTCTGGGCAAAATCACATCGCTGCCCTATTGGAATTGTTCCCCCTCCCCTGTCAGTATGGAGCGCTTGGCCTTGCCTTACTCACTCCCCAAGGACGCACATAAGTGTCACAGTTAGAGTAGAAGAGTGTGTATTATGATTTTATTTGTAGTAAACTTTCTTACTGGTTTAAGTGTAGTATAATAGTCGCAGCTTGTAGTCCCGCCCCCTCGCTCCTCAACAATGGCGGCACGTTGCTTTCATCTTCTCCACTTGTTGTCTGTCCATTTCAACTGCAAACAGCAGACTTGAACCACAGAGACTTTTAAAGATACTTGCCTTCGCCTTGGCACTATCGCTAGCCACACACTGAACAGCACTGGAGTTGTTTACAGAACAGTAAACACTTCCTGTCCCTCGCTTTTAATGTGTACCGTGTGGGAAACTGTACCGTACTGAAAAATGGAACTGTAAATGTATCCTACTGCTCAACTTGCAATGCTTTTTAAAAAGAGCCAACTGATGTTTTATGAGACAACGATGTTGGAGGATTGGTGTTGATGGTGAGAGATACACCCACGGTGTAAGAAGGAGAGGTTCCGCAGGTCCTTCATACCGACCGCTGTCAGGCTCTACAACACCTGCACCACCTGAACCATGTTGTAGTGCTTTACTTTACTGTTCTCTTTACTTGTCTTGCTTGCTTGCTGCTGTAACAAGTAAATTTCCCCGCTGTGGGATCAATAAAGTACATACAATACAATACAAGATAAACAGTGACGTCTCTGTCGCCCTTTTCTCATGTCCTGTTTTCAGATAAAGCTACGTGTGACTGGTCAAAATGTGTGATGACGTATGTTTCCACACTGACCAGAAAAGGGACAAGCAGGAAAGGGGAGGAACAAAAGCTGCAGCAAACGAAAGCCTATGGTCTTTCTGACTGCCAATCTTCACTTTAAGGCTAGCAAAACTACACTGGATGAAGCTTGTTTTTTTGTTTTCTTTTTGACTTTTGCACATTTTAGTTTATATTTTGTTGTGCAATGTTTGGGTTGTTTGTTCACTGTAAATGACTGGAAATAAAACAACAATGCACCTTTTTGCCTAATGCAGATGGGTCTTTTGTTTTTCTATTTAATTTCATTCTATTTCGTTGTTTTGCTTTTTAAAGCAATCTGTTCAATGTTGAGCATATAAATAATAAACCTTTGATATAATGATATTTTCAGAATTTCATTTAACACATATGGTAATAAATAAATGTAGTCCAAAAAATCTGAGGAGCCGTTTGAGACGCAAAAGAACCGTCTCCCTTAAAAGAGGTAAAATTGCCATTACTGATAAGAAAGTGCATATGAAAGTAAAGGTGTGTATGCAAATGAATGTGTATATGCAAATGAACTATCTGTTTTCTGAGCCGGTTTTTAGTTTCTTCAGCAGGACAGTAAACTCTGTTTATTCCAAAGTGTTAGCTTGAGTTGTTACTTCTTGTCACCACTGTGGAAGATTTGATCGTAGGACGGTGGTGGGTGGTTGCAGTAAGACGGTGGTGGAGGGTAGGTGGTCATCATCATGTGGGCGGAGCCAGGTTGTTGCAGGTAGGCAGGACATGTGGTAGTAAGCGTCGGGTCGGCACCCGTCATCCTGTTGACGCCAAACCCTTGCATATTTCCTGGCTGCTGGGAAACTACAAAGAAGACAAAAGTAGTAGTGGATCTAGACCTGCTCCATGTGTTCCATGTGTAAAGTAGTAGTGGATCTAGACCTGCTCCATGTGTTCCATGTGTAAAGTAGTAGTGGATCTAGACCTGCTCCATGTGTTCCATGTGTAAACAAGTAGTGGATCTAGACCTGCTCCATGTGTTCCATGTTTAAAGTAGTAGTGGATCTAGACCTGCTCCATGTGTTCCATGTGTAAAGTAGTAGTGGATCTAGACCCTAAAATAATGACCTGGTGAAGTGACAGGATGTCTTGTGAAGGACACGTTGAATGCTGTCTCGTCTCTCAGAGAGGAAGGATACATTCTTCTACGGATGAAGAAGCCAGCACCACAGCAAAACAACACCGCCATCATTAACAGAACCCTGAAGAACAAAAATGACACCATTATTAGAACAAGTATTGCTCATCTGCAGGGTGTTCTCGAGTTTTGCTTGGCGAAGAGCTTTGCTATGGCTCTCTAGATTGCTAAGGTCTTTGCTGCTAACGTTAGCTGTAGGTGCACTCGCAAATAAAACTTGAGATGCTTCGGAGGTAAACAAACTCCTTCTAAAGCCCCGGTCACACCGCCCGAACTTTGCTGTAGCGTCCCTGGAACGGTGAAAAAAATTCATCACCGCTCGTAACCGCGCACCACCGTTTAACAGAAGTTGGCCCCCGTTAAGGCAATGCTGTATACACTCGGCCACCGCTGATGGTCCCTCCTACCGCTCCGAAAGTTTTGAGCTGCACAAAATATTGCCAGCGGTGAGGAGCGGGCAATTTTTCGCTACGGCAAAGTTCATCACCGCTCCAACAACGCCCAGTCAAAGTTTGGTGCCGCTAGACGGAAGTTTGTGGACGCTTGGGTCCGCTACGCCAACGAAGAAATCTTGTTACAGTTAAACTGTACTACCATGGATATGACAAGCTGATGGTGGAGCTCTGGAATGAGCCTTCCAGCACTTCATGAGTGTAGTGTTTGCAGACACATTATATTTATACTGCTACATGTTGACCAGTAGAGAGCACTGTGGGACTGCGAATGGGACAACAGTTGCGTGAGTGTGGAGCTGTACTGTATGATGCAAGCGAGCAGACCTGGCAATTAGTCATAAATAACTAGTAGGATTGTTTATTCAACATCACCCACAGAACAATGAGGATGCCACCAGCCCGCATGCACAGAACGCCGCTCTATCAACGCTCGCGTCACCGTTAAACCAACGTTCGCTACCGTTAAACCAACACTAAAGCAACGTCGGCTTCAGCGGTGCACCGCTAGGACAACGCCCGTGTTTTCTATTTTTTTTCCCATTTTGTGTGCGGTTACGAGCGGTGATGATTTTTTTCACAACTCCAGGGACGCTACAGCAAAGTTCGGGCAGTGTGACCGGGGCTTTACTAAGAAGGCATGTCACTCTACATTTAACAATGATGCTGTCTGAGGGTTTCTGAAATATACATTTCCCCTTCATTGGACTGCCAACTCTTACATGCTCCTCCATTTTCATATCTCCTGACCGCTACTCACCTTGCCCTCCGTAATACAATGGGAGCCTATCAGATGCTAAACAAGCCCAAACACAATAACGGTCAGTTGTTTTCCATCCCAAGCACAAGACGCCCAAAGCATAAAACATATTTTTCTAAACAAGGCAGCTTTCATACAGAAACTGTAAAGTTAGAGATAAAAAATTAGACTCACATTAATTGAAAAAAAAATAACACAGTACATCTGACTGTAACTAATTGCATTTAATGCACTAGTTTGACAGCCCTAAATTACAGCTATTATGAACATCACATACACAATACACATCTGTGCTGTTAATGGAGGATCACAACACTTTTATACTATTACATATTTCACATAATCTCACTCCATTTTGTATATACATATATACAGTATATATATATATATATATATATATATATATATATATATAATAGGGTTGTCCGATAATATCAGGCACCAATAATTATCAGCCTGATATTGGCATAAAAATGTGATATTGGCCAACATCGGTATCGTTGTTTTCCCTCAAATGAAAGCCAATGTTGAGCTCCACATATCATTCTTACTCACGGTGTCTTTAAAGCAGGGGTCTCAAACTCAGTTTACCCGGGGCCCACTGGAGGTAGAGTCTGGGTGAGGCTGGGCCTCATCAAGTATTGGGAGTAAGGCTCACGATAACGATAATATCTATAACGATATCGGGTATGCTGCAGGAAACACGTCTAACATGTTAGGGCACTTAAAGTGGTATCATCCGGCTGTGAACGTTACATCTACGAGAAAGAAAACCAGCTTAGTGCAAACACCGATAACTTCAGCATATAAACAACCTCTAGTAAACAACTCTGACCGGGCCAAAGCACTAACACACGGTATTGCAGTACGTGGGAGTGCGTGGGTTTTCTCCGGTTTCCTCCCACATTCCAAAAACATGCATGTTAGGTTAATTGGCGACTCTAAATTGTCCATAGGTATGAATGTGAGTGTGAATGGCTGTTTGTCTATATGTGCCCTGCCATTGGCTGGCGACCAGTCCAGGGTGTACCCCGCCTCTCGCCCAAAGTCAGCTGGGATAGGCTCCAGCATGCCCCCGCGACCCTAATGAGGATAAGTGGTATAGAAAATGGATGGATGGACAGACATATTTAACTGTAACTGTCCATTACATTTCGCCACAATGTTTAAACAATTGTTTAAATACAACAGTTTATTTTATTATTATATTTCTATTTAAAAAAACTCAGAGTCTAATGGGTCGCTTTTATTTCTTAAAAAAAAGTGTTTGAATTTTTTTAAATAAAGCATTTCAAGTCATTTTTTCTTCCTTTTTTGTACAGAAAATTAACCAAACCGAGCACTTCAAGAAACTGAACCGAACCGAAATTACATTTTAGTGTACCGTTACACCCCTAGTAGTTACTTACCTTTTACATGTCGTGCTGTCATTTTGTGTGTGTGTGTGTTAGCACCACGATTGTAGGCAGTGTTCTGTTTAGTGACCCTCATTTCTCCATGTGACACACTCTTAGTTCCGTGGTAGCTTATGCTTTCACCCTGTGAGCATCATTGGCTTAACTTACAGTTAAGACAGGACTCTTTCCTGTCAAGTCGCGGGCCGCAAAATGTGACTTGGTGCGGAATGGCCCGCGGGCCGCAAGTTTGAGACCACTGCTTTAAAGAAAAAGCTAAAAAACATCACACAGCAACGTAATAGGTAGATAACAACAGAGGAGACACTACCAAGGAATAATGCTAAATAAACAACTATGTGACCTAGCAGCCATTTACAACAGTACAGCAAAGCACGCTGGGAAACAGGAAGCGCTGTTGTCAAAACCATATATGTAGACGCCGCATCGAGCTCTGAGCCTTATGTCAATGTCGCCGCCATACTGGATGTGGCAAGGATGCGCTGTCAATGAATACAAATAAATGTACTTACTTTCATAAAGTGCCTTTCGACAAAGAAAGTGAAGTTAATGGCTCTCGTTTCTACATTCACACACGCACGAATATGCTTGGGAAACAGTTAGGCACCCAAAACAATGTATTTCATCCTCTCAGAGGGCTAAGATAGGAACATTGTGAATCCCACACAGTAGTAGTAGTCGTGGCCAAAAACATTAAAATAATAATATAAAATAATAACATGAAAGTTATCAATCAAAATAATAATCAGCAAATTCATGTATTTTAATCAATACCCCTTTAACTAAAAATAAATTCAATCTTTCTAAAAATAACATAAATCAAGGCACAAGAACTTACTTTAGAACAATTTTACTCAAGAAAAAGATCTGTATTGGTTGACATCGGAATCGGAAATTGAGATATCGGTTATCGGCAAAAAAGCCAATATTGGACATCCCTAATATATATATATATAAATGTGTGTGTGTGTACACAGTATACACTATAAACAGTATACTGTATCTAATAGCTCTAACCCAGAATAGATGAGGTTTCCCAAAGCCTTTTAGCAGCATGATGTAGTAGTACTCACCAGAAGTACCAGAGTCTCTGGATGGACAGAGCCCTCACACAGCAGCGAGTCCCACAGCAGTCCTCGTAGGAGCGACATCTGACAAAACATGACAAATACAGCAGCATTTCATAATGTGTGGTGATTGTACTGGCGGATATCGACTCAAATAAGTTTACATGCAATGTTGTATAACCATGTGTGACATCAGCTAATACACATTTTCCAAAGTACAAACTATATGAATGAACAACACAAACGACTGTGGAATATCAGATCCTCTACATTTCCATGTCAGTTCAGACACAACCAGATGAGTGATTTTACCAAACAAAACACATTCTAGAGTCATTCATCACCTATCATGAGCCTGCTATACAGTAACACCATGTTTTTCTTTTTCCAATGAGCATGACTGAGCAAATCTTCAGAAGCACCATACAATACTTACATGAAATATATTGGGTATCCACCTTCAAAATACCAGCAGTACTTTTTAGCCTCTACAGCCTGTCAAAGACAAAACAATATATTGCTTTTATAATTTCACTTCACTGATCAACAACATATTCATATACAACACAAAATTACAATACACAATACTCCAACAATTCAGCTGGGAATTTGGAACGGGCCTGCTACCCGTCACGAACATCTGGCCGTCTGCCATTGGAGACTAACTTGGTGGCTTTGCCTTTCAAACTAGTTTTCATATGGAAATACCAGCAAGAATCCCTACAGTGTCAATGCTAACGTGCTAATTGCTAGCATAGCATAGGTACTAGAGTATGCATGGAAAGTCCTGACTGTCACTTTGTTTCATTTTGGGAGAATCCCTACAGTTTCCAACATTTTATGTGGTATATTTACTTGTATTTGTACTGCTGATTACAACATTTTACACGGTATATTTACTTGTGTTTCTACTACTGATTACAACATTTTATGATGATGTATTTACTTGTATTTGTACTGCTGATTACAACATTTTACATGGTATATTTACTTGTATTTGTACTGCTGATTACAACATTTTACACGGTATATTTACTTGTATTTGTACTGCTGATTACAACATTTTACGTGGTATATTTACTTGTATTTGTACTGCTGATTACAACATTTTACACGGTATATTTACTTGTATTTGTACTGCTGATTACAACATTTTACGTGGTATATTTACTTGTATTTGTACTGCTGATTACAACATTTTACACGGTATATTTTCTTGTATTTTTACTGCTGATTACAACATTTTATTATGATGTATTTACTTATTCTATTGCAACACTTTACCTGCTACAGTATCTTCTTTTTCTGTTGCACTTCAAATGCCCATCCATCCATCCATCTTCTACCGCTTATCCGAGATCGGGTCGCGGGGGCAACAGCCTAAGCACGGAGGCCCAGATTTTCCTCTCCCCGGCCACTTCGTCCAGCTCCTCCCGGCGGATCCCGAGGCGTTCCCAGGCCAGTTGGGAAACATAGTCCCTCCAACGTGTCCTGGGTCTTCCCCGAGGCCTTTTACCGGTCGGACTTGCCCTGAACACCTCACCAGGGAGGCGTCCGGGAGGCATCCTGACCAGATGCCCAAGCCACCTCATCTGGCTCCTCTCAATGCGGAGGAGCAGTGGTTCTACTCGGAGTCTCTCCCGGATGACAGTGCTTCTCACCCTATCTCTAAGGGAGAGCCCAGCCACCCTACGGAGAAAACTCATTTCGGCCGCTTGTACCCGCGATCTTGTCCTTTCGGTCATTACCCAAAGCTCATGACCATAGGTGAGGGTAGGAACGTAGATCGACCAGTAAATTGAGAGCTTTGCCTTTTGGCTTAGCTCTCTCTTCACCACAACAGACCGATGTAGAGTCTGCATCACTGCAGACGCCGCACCAATTCGCTTATCGATCTCGCGTTCCATCCTTCCCTCACTCGTGAATAAGACCCCAAGGTACCTAAACTCCTCCACTTGGGGCAGGATCTCATCCCCGACCTGGAGATGGCATTCCACCCTTTTCCGGGCGAGAACCATGGACTTGGACTTGGAGGTGCTGATTCTCATCCCGGCCGCTTCGCACTCGGCTGCGAACCAATCCAGTGAAAGTTGAAGTTCACGGCTTGATGAAGCCAGCAGGACCACATCATCTGCAAAAAGCAGAGACTCAATCCTGCAGCCACCAAACCGGAACCCCTCAACGCCCTGGCTGCGCCTAGAAATTCTGTCCATAAAAATAATGAACAGAATTGGTGACAAAGGGCAGCCCTGGCGGAGTCCAACCTTCACTGGAAACGGGTCCGACTTACTGCCGGCAATGCGAACCAAACTCTGACACCGGTCATACAGGGAACGAATAGCTTGAATTAGCTGGTCCGATACACCATACTCCCGGAGTACTCCCCACAAAATTCCTCGAGGAACACGGTCGAATGCCTTCTCCAAGTCCACAAAACACATGTAGACTGGTTGGGCAAACTCCCATGCACCCTCAAGGACCCTGCTGAGAGTGTAGAGCTGGTCCACAGTTCCACGACCAGGATGAAAACCACACTGCTCCTCCTGAATCCGAGATTCAACTATCCGGCGGATCCTCCTCTGCAGAACCCCTGAATAGACCTTACCAGGGAGGCTGAGGAGTGTGATTCCACGATAGTTGGAACACACCCTCCGGTCCCCCTTCTTAAAAAGGGGAACCACCACCCCGGTCTGCCAATCCAGAGGCACTGCCCCCGATGTCCACGCGATGCTGCAGAGTCGTGTCAACCAAGACATGCCTACAGCATCCATGGCCTTAAGGAACTCCGGGCGGATCTCATCCACCCCCGGGGCCCTGCCACCGAGGAGCTTTTTGACAACCTCGGCAACCTCAGCCCCAGAGATAGGAGAGCCCACCGTGGAGTCCCCAGGCTCTGCTTCCTCATAGGAAGACGTGTCGGTGGGATTGAGGAGGTCTTCGAAGTATTCTTTCCACCGATCCACAACATCCCGAGTTGAGGTCAGCAGCACACCATCCCCACCATACACGGTGTTGACTGTGCACTGCTTCCCCCTCATGAGACGCCGAATGGTGGTCCAGAATCTCTTCGAAGCCGTCCGGAAGTCGTTCTCCATGGCTTCTCCGAACTCCTCCCATGTCCGAGTTTTTGCCTCAGCGACTGCCAGAGCCGCAGACCGCTTGGCCTGCCGATACCTGTCAGCTGCTTCCGGAGTCCCATAAGCCAAAAAGGCCCGATAGGACTCCTTCTTCATCTTGACGGCATCCCTCACCACTGGTGTCCACCAACGGGTTCTGGGATTACCGCCACGACAGGCACCAACCACCTTACGGCCACAGCTGCGATCAGCTGCCTCGACAATAGAGGCACGGAACATGGCCCATTCAGACTCAATGTCCGCCACCTCCCTCGGAACATGGTCGAAGCTCTCCCGGAGGTGGGAGTTGAAACTCCTTCTGACAGGGGACTCTGCCAGTCGTTCCCAGCAGACCCTCACAATACGTTTGGGCCTGCCAGGTCTGACCGGCATCCTCCCCCACCATCGGCGCCAACTTACCACCAGGTGGTGATCAGTTGACAGCTCCGCCCCTCTCTTCACCCGAGTGTCCAAAACATATGGCTGCAAGTCCGATGATACGACCACAAAGTCAATCATGGAAGTGCGGCCTAGAGTGTCCTGGTGCCAAGTGCACATGTGGACACCCTTATGCTTGAACATTGTGTTTGTTATCGACAATCTGTGATGAGCACAGAAGTCCAATAACAAAGCACCGCTCGGGTTCAGATCAGGGGGGCCGTTCCTCCCAATCACGCCTCTCCAGGTCTCACTGTCGCTGCCAACGTGAGCATTGAAGTCCCCCAGCAGAACAAGGGAATCGCCTGAGGGAGCACTCTCCAGTACTTCCTCTAGAGACTCCAAAAAAGGTGGGTATTCTGAACTGCTGTTTGGCGCATAAGCACACACAACAGTCAGGACCCGTCCCCCCACTCGAAGGCGGAGGGAAACTACCCTCTCGTTCACCGGGTTAAACTCCAACATGCCGGCCACAAGCCGGGGCACAACAAGAATTGCCACCCCTGCCCGTCGCCTCTCAGTGCTGGCAATGCCAGAGTGGAACAAGGTCCAACCCCTCTCAAGAGGACTGGTTCCAGAGCCCTTGCTGTGCGTTGAGGTGAGTCCGACTATATCTAGCCGGAACTTCTCAACCTCATGCACCAGCTCAGGCTCTTACCAGAGAGGTGACATTCCATGTCCCTAGAGCTAGTTTCTGTAGCTGAGGATTGGACCGCCAAGGTCCCCGTCTTCGGCTGTCACCCAGCTCACTTTGCACCCGACCCCTTTGGCCCCTCCCATGAGTGGTGAGCTCATTGGAGGGGGGACCCATGTTGTCTCTTCGGGCTGTGCCCGGCCGGGCCCCATGGGCGTAGGCCCGGCCACCAGACGCTCGCCATCGTGCCCCTCCTCCAGGCCTGGCTCCAGAGGGGGGCCCCGGTGACCCGCGTCCGAGCAAGGGAAAACGTGGTCCACTGTTTTTTGTCATCATAGAGGTCTATTGAGCTACTCTTTGTCTGGTCCCTCACCTAGGACCTGTTTGTCGTGGGTGACCCTACCAGGGGCATAGAAACCTCTGACAACTTAGCTCCTAGGATCATCGGGACACGCAAACTCCTCCACCACGTTAAGGTGGTAGCTCAGGGAGGAGCACTTCAAATGTAATTTCTTTATTTATTATTTCTTTGTTCCAGCTGTGGTCACGTCACATAGACGATGGTCAGACGGCAACTTTGCAAGCATATGAGTGCAAATGCGTGCCATGCAACTTCTGTCTTATTATCACCCCCACGAAAATAAATTACCTTGCCAAATTACCTTTTTCATTTGAATTTGGTTGAAATTGCCAACATTTTTCTAATGTTTCAACATTTTCAGCATGGTATGAATGTGGGAGGCGGAGCTCAGTGACTCTGTGCTTGAAAATGCAACCTAAGCCTGAATAGTTGATCGCAGATACACTGAGCTTTCAGCACAGAGCGGCGTCAGAACTTGATATGAAACTGCGTATTGTCCCATACAGGGGTCACGGTTCGGTACGCATGTGTATTGAACGGTTCGATACAGATACATATATTGTTGCAGCCCGAGTAAGAAGTATTTGATTTATTATTGGTATACTGTAGCTTCATATAGCAATGCTATTAAAAAGAATACATTCAGAGACTTATTGTAATTTAAAATGCGTAAAAATGCACACATTTAGGTGTATTCAATGTTAAAAAATATGATATGGCTCTCATGGAAATACATTTGCAAATATGTGGCTTACATGGCTCTCTTAGCCAAAAAGGTTCCTGACCCCTGCTCTATTGGTGACCTGTCGGTCACGAAAGAATCGGCTCAAAGAGACGGCTCTTTGATACCAACGACAGGTAGCGGTTCGCGTCACTTCTATTGAGATGGGTCTTTGTTTTTGTATTTTATTTATAATATAACATTCTTTTTGTAGCTACTCATTGAGGTTTAAATAAATCCATTTAAATAATAAATATTTGATATCATGTATTTTTACATGAGTAATTCATTTTACACAATTCACATCAAGTGGTAATAAATTAATTTAAGACAACAACAAAAATCTGAGGTGCCACTTGGGAGCCGAAAGAGTCGGCTCTCTAAAAAGAGACAAAATTTCCATCACGATGCTCTATTGATTTTAGAAGGCACTGTCACTGCGCAATACGTAACGCAATCGGTTCAACTCGGTTCTACGCATGTGCAAAACGCTACATCTGATCGGCCTATTTTTCGGCAGTCACATGTTAGGCATGTGTAATCTACGCCATCCGTCGAATCTATTTTACTGCAGCAAGCGTCCCCCCTCCACTCCCAAAAACATTAAGATACTGTATATAGACATTTGAGAAATATCATAATCAATCTTTTTTTCTTCTATCATACCCATAGTGCACGTGGACAATTAATAAGCCCTTTTTTCTTTGTTCCATAAATTATTTTACGGTTTTTTTCGACACTGAAAAAATAGACACAAAAGCATTTGCTAGGAAGATGTGTTTGGATGGATGCTATTTCCCCGTTTAGAAAAAACCCTGAAAAAGCTGAATCCTCTCGTTGAATCCATCATTGCACTCGACTTATGGTTGTTTACATTGAAATATAACTGCATTTTATGTGTTTTATTCAATTTATTTATGCACGTTACACGTAACCGGATATGACGTTTACGTCTGTGCTACATTCATTGCGTAAGTTTTTACATAGCTCAGTCTTGGTGGATGTCGTAAGACGATAGAAACATCCCCACGCTAACCAAGTACAGTCAAACTTGTCTATAGCGGCCACTAGAGGGAGACTTCAAAAGTGGCCACGATAGACAGGTGGCCTCTATAGACAGGTTGGCGTTTTAATGTTGACCAGTAGAGGAAAAAAGAAAAAAAGGCGGGAAAAATTATAATGTTGACCAGTAGAGGGCACTGTGGGACTGCAGATAAAAGTTGTACAGCACTACTGATGTTCTTATTCTTTTTCTTGTTTTCTTTCTTTTCTTGGGAGAATGAACAGAATAAGAATTTCATTGCATAGTATAACTGTCCGTTTTACTATGCATATGACAATAAAACTCTTGAATCTACTAGGCTTGTTATTATCCATGACCCACAGAACAAAGCTGTGCTAGTAATGTCTTAGGCTTGTTTTTAATATTTTACTTTTTATACGGCAGAGTGACATTACAGCTTTAGTTCATCAGGAAGTGACGGGAAGTGACGGTGGGCGTCCCGAGCAGGAGAGCTAGGCTCAGTGCTAGCTGTGAGTTTGGAGAGAGTTGGGAAGTGTGTTTATGTTGGCGTGGATGTAAAGTCCTGCAGTGTTCTCCGCTGTTAATAAAGCCATTAAAGTGCATCGGCGACGTGAGTCTCTCCTTCCCCACAACAAGCGGCATTACAGTATTGACCAGTGCACACCAGGAAATAAACGGTGTCATTTCTTACAGGCATTGGCTGGACAGCTATGTAGTGGGGCTTGTTTAACCTTTGCCTTGTGGGCAAGCAGGAAGGAGAGACGAGGCTGAGAGATGTGTGTGTGTTCTGAGCTGCTATCTGGTGGCCACGTTCAATAAATAAAGTTGGCAGAAGCAACAGGAGAAGTTTCTTTCTTTGCTTCGGAGCTGAATAACACTGACAAGTTAACAGACTAATAGCGAACGGAAAAGAAGACGGCTTTTTTTTGTGTCAAATACAGAAGATGAGGACTTTGATGGATTTTTGGATGAGGATTGATGAAAAATAACGTGAGTACATTCTAAAATACTTCAATTAAGTACAACCGAACTCAGTTTTGCTCCCGCTGCTTTTTAAAAACATATGTTAGCATGGTTTTAGCGAGCAGGCAGTATTGTATTGTATTGTATTGTATTGTATTGTAGCGTCGCTGGGAGCACGTCCTGTTCCCAGCCTACTTTGCGGTAATGTTTTGGTGCAAATGCTCTTAAAGTTACATGCTTGACCAGGAAATAGCAAGCTCAAAAGAAGACGTTTTTTTATGTGGAACAACTGACAGTTTGTGTGGATCTTGTGAATGATTGTGACTGAGCTAGGACTCAGTAATTAATGTCTACACACGACGGCTTCATTGATTGAAAAAGAAAAACTTTATCGTGCATGAAGCTTCTACTTGAGTCGGTAATTTGGCCGCTATATGCGGTCAGATATTGACCAAGGGAGACAAAATGGGTGGCCGCTGGCTGCGTTGGACAGGTGACTGCTATACACAGGGTCTATAACATGTAAATTTGCTGCGGGGGATTTTTCAGTGGCTGCTATAGGCAGGTGGCCGTTCTATAAAGGTGGCCGCTAAGACAGGTTTGACTGTATTTTAACAAGAGTCACTTCTAAAATAACCTCTCAATATATATGAAGTATGGTTATTGACCATTTATGTTCATACATTTAAAAGATAATAAGGACCACAGCATGTGACGTCGTTGAAGCTCTGTCGTAAAAATTAGCTAAAGGAGGAAGTGACGTAGTCCTTGTGCATGCTCAGACTGATTGTGTTCAGGGTCCGTATTGCACAGTGACAGGCAAAGTGTCTCTTCTTTGTTGGTCTGACTTAGCAACACCACAGAGGGTATGACTACTAATGTGGTCACATTAGGTATTATACTAAGGGTGGTGTGAAAGAGTTGACTTGTATTTATTGAGAAAAGGGGAACATTTTGTTGTGAATGTTATAATTGGGACGCTTTGCAGGCAGCCTCAATGATTGAAGAAAACTTCAAACATGCATTATCCTTCATACGTTTTTATATTTTACACTCACTCCACTACATTTTAGTTGCCTTTAGTTGTTGTGAAATTTAGACGACTAAAAGTAAATTGATTTAGATGACTAAAATATGATTCAAAGTAAAATACATTTTAGTCAAAAGAACTGGTGTACAAATGTCAGTACCGTACTGCTGTTCTGTCTCTTTGAAAGCAAATGGCATCGATCCACATCAATTGATAATAATACAACAAAAACAGAATTGCAAATAATAAATATGATGATAATAGGGAACAATACAATAAATAACGATATAAAAGATAATGATTGAAAATAAAAATAATAGAAAAGGTCATCATAAAAAGAATGAATAAGAATAGAATAGTTAACAGTAAACAAAACAGATGATAGAATGAATAAGAATAGGATAGATAACAGTAAACAGATAACGATAGAATAGAATGGATAAGAATGTATGTACATCGATAGCAATAATAGTAGTGATAAGATACTGTATGGACATTAGTGCTATATGTACTCACCTGTACAAAGAAGAGGTAGAACGTGCCAGGTAAATATGTCATGAGGTTGTTCATCTTCGAGGCTAAAAATAGCAACGGAAGTTCCTTTACGTTCTATTTTTTAGCTTTGATGGATCATCACAACAGACACAGACATCACATCCGAAATACATCACTTCCCAGTAAGACCACGTCCGAACGACATCACGTTCCAACGAGATCACGCCCGAACGCTCAAAACCGACTGCGTTTCCGGGACGGATTGCGTAATGACAGACGTCACCAAGGAAGCGGTCTGTGCTTGGCTTCCATTGGTCAGCAGTAACCATGGATACGACTTGATTGACAGGCTGGCTGGTCGTGATGTTACGAGATGTGCCGAGGCTTCGAAGCTTGTGTCGAGTAATGGAGGGGGCATTTCCGCGAAGCGCGTATCAAGGCTAGGTTCATTTAGGGGAGGAGCTGAAAATTATGACGTCTGAAGCATCGCTGCCCGACTGTACCACGTGACTGCTTCGGGCAGTGGTTCAGATTTTGGCACGAGGTTTGACAGCAATATAAACCCCTCAGGCTCCATTCAAAATGTGGGTTTTTGATGAGGAGTTGTAGTCTTTTCAGCGTTTGGATAAAAGTTATAGAGTTTGGATACTAGAGTTTGGATAGCATAGTTCGGAGAGAGGATGGAGCCGGTGAGGAAGAGGAGGATTTCCCCTGTGTGAGTGTAAGGGATGCCAGCCTGTGAGGCTGTGAGAGTGTACGTTCGTAAACCTCAGTCCCTCTGCCTTAGGAGCTGCGTTGAACACGCGGTCGACAGCCCGGGCTTTTAGTCGTGTGGTCTACGCTCACGCCTCCCATTACTAAGAAGTAGTTTACGAACCCGGTGCGGGCGGGTTGACATGAGATTGTTTTGATTTATATAAACTGGCAATTAAATTTTTGTGCACGCCAGCGTCTTCTGTCCCCTTTGAAAGAGTGTTTTCAAAGACTGGAGAAGTTGTTTTTAAAAAAAAGAAATCGTTTAAAACCAAAAACTGTTGAGAAAGTGGTATTTCTGAATAAAATGTACCCTGCCCCGCACATCATTGTCGTAGTTACACACGCATATTCAGTGCCTTCATAGTTCCACAAGCACTTCCACCGTCCTCTGCCTGCAAAAGCCCATGCCATCTTTCTACAGTGGCAAAGAAACATGATTACACAACCCGCCATGTCATATGGTAGTACCATTTGAGGAAAATGTACACAAACACAATACATTCAAAACATATTTTATTCTACACACGTGTCATTTATGTAGAGACATGATTTGGTCATACGGTTTTTGTTATTCATGGACACAACAATTCAATGAATCCTACACAATGTCGTTCAGATACAGCTGCCTGTATTATACACCTGGCCAGTAGGTGGTTTCGTGTGCACATGAAGCTTCGAGAAATGAACCCTTTCTCGAACCAGTTGGCTCACGTGGTTCGATGCCTCATGAGGCTTCATCTCACCGTCACTACTGGCTGGCCATTTATATGACGCCAAGTGTTCTTTGCGTCGTTGAAATAATTCAAGCTGAGCGTACCGTACCAGTACACGTTGGCACCACACTTTCAGAAACGTCAAGAAAAAACATAAGAAATCACGAATCTATGAATAATGAGGAATTATTCCTTTTCTATATTTATATACTGTATGACAAATATGCATTACTTAGTTTGTTCTCTCGTTGTTGAAATTCTTGTCACTTGGACATGGAAATTAAAGCACCAGACAAGCAGTCTGTCAAACACACACACAATAAAACACAGTACTGTATATAGCATGAGTGCAATGGAGGCAATGTTGATATAAAACAAAATCAATATAAAACAGTTCAAACCTCAATGAAAATGTTACATGATCAATTATTTATATTATACTGATGGTATTACCACACAATCAGTAACCATTCATTCACGAAATTGTCAAATATAGTGCAAAAGATTTTTTTTTTTTCTGAAAAGCAAAATACTAAGTATAACAAAAAGCAACATGAAAAAAGAAAACAGTTGGTGGTCAACGAGTTCATATTGAAGCATTTTATTCATCATCTTTATATTGTTCACATACAAGCCTCTGTGTAAACAAACAGTTAGCATTCACTAATAAGAATAAAGGCACAAAATGATGAATAGATACAATACAATAATAATAATAATACTGCCAAGGTATGTGCTCTCCATTTCCACAAGCCCGCACATTCAACATTCTGGATGAAAATCAAGCATGATAGCTCATTTTTTATTCTTCTATATGAAACATATTGCAATGGCAGTAAAACTTCATGCAAGCAGATGATTGTCTTCTTTTATTAGATGGCTTCTCAATCCCTTTTCAACCTCAACTACTGGCCTCACGCCAAACATTTCACACACCTCTACTCATTTCTTCACCTCGTCTACTCTCGTCATATCTTCTTCTACTGTCTTTATGCATATTTCTTCTTCTACTGTCTTCATAGAAACATATTTCCTGTTTTTATTAATCTCTTGATAGAATCATATTTCATCTTCTCATGTTTTTATACACACACACACACAGGTATATATACATATATACATACACACACACGCACACACACTCCTGATCAAAATCTGAAGACCAGTTGAAAAATTGCTAGAATGATCATTTTGCACATTTGGATCTTAATGAGGTTTTAAGTAGAGCTGCAATATGCAAACACAAAAAGAGGGAGTGAGACAAAAAGCATTTTCAAAAAGTAACTTATTGAAAACAACAATTAAACTGAAATAGGCTGTTTATAGCTTATCAGCTACTTAAAACCTCATTAAGTTCCAAATGTGCAAAATGCAAATTCTAGCAATTTTTCAACAAGATTTTGATCAGGAGTGTGTATACAGTATATACTCACACCTTTACAGATATACTCACACACAGTATACAGTATATACTGTATACTGTATGATAAATGGCTATTGAAGGCTGAACTGACTGCACTACATGACTGCAACCAGCAGAGGCGCTGTTGATTGCGTTGCAGAGTTTGCAATGTGAAGAAGGTGATGGCGTTATTCTGCTCAATAGACAGCAGCATGGAAGGAGGAGTTGAGAACATTCATCAATGAAATCAATCAGTGGTAATTCCTTGTTATGATTATGTTGTCATATTAAATTTTTGAGTGGCTCCTGGGAAGTGGGAAGTCAATTTGCAGCAAGAAAAAGTGTCTTTGGGCGTACTTCAATGTGCTCAAGCTTGCCGAGCAAAGATGAGGCTTGGATGTCAACAGAAAAGCTGGAATGATACCTGAAAACTCTCACACTTTTCACTTTTTGGCTTCCAAGTTTCCATGGGAATAAAAGATATTTCAATTGGTCACTTGCTGTCTTCTGTCCAACATTTTTTTCCTATCTTGTGCTCTGTTTGCAGCTTTGTCTGATGACTTGGGGAGTGGCGACGAGGCTGGTGGACGCAGTCTGCAATGCTTCCTAAACCCTGCGTCCACACCAGGAAGACCCCAGACTATTCCCTGTGTTTCTCTCTACCACTACTTCCTTGGTCCCTTGTTACTAGCGTCCATGCTACATCATCTTTCTAGGAAAAATCACCACAATAAATCCAAATATTACATCAGAAAGATTTATCCAAATGTTATTTTGTCTTCATATCTGATAAGGACAAAAAATATACCAACGTCCATTCATGATCAATAATTCCCAAGGAAAGAATACTGAATTGAAAAACAATATCAAATATAGAAATAATATCATCAAACATGATCAAAGATGGCACCCTCCGTGGCAGACGTCTCTGTGACACTCTTGAAACAATATCAAATATAGAAATAATATCAACATCAATCAAAGATGCTGGGAAGCCAAAAGTTCACCAAATCTTTATGCCGTCTGACTAAAGCTTCACAAACCAAGCGGCTTATCTTTGCATCCAATTACAAATACTAATTATACTACCACTAATAATAAAATACTAATATCATCCAATCACAAATACTAATTATGCTACTGCTAGTTATAATAATATCATCTATCATAAATACTACTACTACACTACTACTATCTCTCAAATATGAATTATACTACTCATATCATCTATCAATTTCTCTCAGAGATCAATCAAGTATGTATACTTTGTCTACTCCAATGTCACCTTGACTCCAGCTTCTCTCCACCACACGTCTTACATGTCTACCACTCTACTCACAAACTACTCTACTCACAATGTACTCTAGTAATACTCTGCCTTCATATTTCTCTACTCACAAAGTACACTAGTAATACTCTTAGTAATACTTTTGTCACTGTCACACGCTCTTTGGTCAGAAAAAGCAGACAACTGGTGTACTACTACAAATCTATGTACATCAATGTATGTACTACTACAAATCTATGTACATCAATGTATGTACTCCTACAAATCTATGTACATCAATGTATGTACTGATGTACAACATGTATGTACTACTCCAAATGGATGTAATGGATGTAATGTGTATGTTGTACTTGATCCATTTTGGAGTGTGCATACTAAGCCTGAGAAAACTGAAGAAGTCCAAGAAGCTGAAGTGCTTGCTGCTGGGATTTAACGATATTACATGAATAATACTCCATCTACTCAACTACACTCATCATACTCAGCGTACTCTTAGAGTAATAATACTGTATGTAGTCAAGTAGAGTGCTAATACTGTATGTAGTCAAGTAGAGTGCTAATACTCAGTGTACTCTTGTGGTAATAATACTGTATCTACTCAAGTACACTGATACTGTAATACTCAGTGTACTCTTCTGGTAATAATAGAGTATGTGGTGAAGTAGAGTGCTAGTAGTGTTAATAAGTAGGTGAATAATACAGTTGTTAGTAGTTTTGCAGTAGCGTGGTTGTCATTGCCTATCAGGATTGTCCATGAATGAAAAAGACTTGTGGACATGAAGACAGAACAAAGCTTGATAAGCTACACAACAAGCAGTATTTCCAGCTGGACCACAACCACTACCACACTCAGGATGAGGCACACGGCGGCTTTCTGGGGGGACATCTGAGTGCTCCCAGAGGAGCGGATGGAAGACATCTTGGTCTCGGAGGCGAGAAGAGCAGAGGCCGGAATGTGGGAGACGAGTGTTGGACTGGCAAAATTAATCAGAGAATCAATCTTCTCTGCCTCCTTACTGCATGCTTCCATCTGGAGAAAACAAAACACAATATAAGACACAGCATACATACAGTAAAACCATCTACAATATAAGGCACAGCATCTGCAATGTAAAACACACCATCTACAATATAAAACACATCATACATAACACCATCTACAATATAAGGCACACCATCTGCAATGTAAAACACATCATCTACAATATAAAACACATCATACATAACACCATCTACAATATAAAACACACCACCTACAATATAAGACACATCATACATAACACCATCTACAATATAAAACACATCATCTACAATATAAGACACACTACCTACAATAGAAAACACATCATACATAACACCATCTACAATATAAAACACATCATCTACAATATAAAACACATCATACATATCATTTACAATATAACACACACCATCTACAATAGAAGACACACTTACTACAATATAAAACGTATCATAAATAACACCATCTACAATATAAAACACATCTACAATATAAGACACACTATCTACAATATAAAACACATCATACATAACACCATCTACAATATAAAACATCATCTACAATAGAAGACACACTATCTACAATATACAACACATCATACATAACACCATCTACAATATAAAACACACCATCTACAATATAAGACACACTATCTACAATATAAAACACATAATCTACAATATAAGACACCCTCTACAATATAAAACACACCATCTACAATAGAAAACACATCATACATAACACCATCTACAATATAAAACACATCATCTACAATATAAGACACACCCTCTACAATATAAAACACACCATCTACAATAGAAAACACATCATACATAACACCATCTACAATATAAAACACATCATCTACAATAGAAGACACACCCTCTAAAATATAAAACACACCATCTACAATATAAAACACATCATACATAACACCATCTACAATGTAAAAACACACCATACATAACACCATCTACAATGTAAAACACACCATCTACAATATGACACACTATCTACAATATAAAACACATCATACATAACACCATCTACAATATAAAACACATCATCTACAATATGACACACTATCTACAATATAAAACACATCATACATAACACCATCTACAATATAAAACACACCATCTACAATATAAGACACACTATCTACAATATAAAACACATAATCTACAATATAAGACACACCCTCTACAATATTTTCTATATTATATTCTATATTCTATATATAATATAATATATTAATATATATATATTAATAATTAATATATTAATATTAATAATTAATATATATATATATATAATATATATAATATAATATATTCTATATTTATTACAATAATTCAATCAAAGATGGCGCCCTCCGTGGCAGACGTCTCTGTGACACTCTCCCGTGTTTTTCTATTTTTTGCTATTTTATTGTTCATTTTGGACATTCAACACACTCACGCAGTACATTACAACAGAGAGACACTTTTGAACATCGGCAGGGTTCACCATGAACTTTCATTTAGCCTCTCAGACTTTGCCTTTCTTCTGCGCCGGGAGAACGCAGCAGCCTGCGGGTCCGGTGAGCTGAATACCCGGCGAGCAAAGCATCCGAGGCGTAAACGAGGCAAGCGAGCCGGCCTGCATGCTAGGCTAAAAGCTAGAGCGACGAGGCCACCGCTACCAAGCCTGCTGCTAGCCAACGTCCGCTCTCTTGAAAACAAGATGGACGAACTACGAGCAAGGATTACAACTCAACGTGAGATCAGGGAATGCTGTGTCCTCACCTTCACAGAAACCTGGCTGACGGAGGATATACCGGACTCGGCGATCCAGTTGGAATCATTTGCTGCTTACCGGGGAGATCGGACTTTAGCGTCTGGTAAACACAGAGGTGGCGGCGTCTGTGTTTACATAAACAAACGGTGGTGCACAGACGTACAGACGATGGAAAAGCACTGCTCGCAGGACATTGAGCTGCTGATGGTGAAATGCAGACCTTTTTATTTGCCTCGTGAGTTTAGCGCTGTGTATTTAACTGCTGTTTACATCCCACCACGAGCTAACACTGCTAATGCACTAGGCCTCCTGCATGACATCATTGATAAACACGAGACCAAACACCCAGACGCTGTATTCATTATATCTGGCGATCTCAACCACTGTAACCTCAGGACTGTCCTCCCCAAATATTACCAGCATGTGAGCTTTCCCAAAAGGGAAAATAACATCCTGGACCAAGTCTACAAGACCCCACTTTGGAAAGGCTGACCACATCTCTATATTCCTTTATCCAACATACAGACAACTTCTTAAAAAAGCTCCCCCTGTACGTACAGCAGTTAAAGTGTGGAATGAAGAAACTGATCAAGTACTTCAGGACTGCTTTGGCTGCACAAACTGGGATGTGTTTAGAACTGCAGCGGGGAGGGAAGATTGTACTGTTGATTTGGATGAATATGCTTCTGCTGTTACTGGCTACATTAGCACATGCATAGAGACTGTTACCACCACCAAGTATTACAGAAAATACCCTAACCAAAAACAGTGGATGAACTGTGATGTAAGTGCTAAGCTACGTGCTCGTTCGACTGCATTTGTCATGGGCACCGCTGATGACTACAAAAAGGCCAGATATGACCTGAGGAGGTGCATACGGGAGGCCAAAAGACAGTACAGACAGAAGCTGGAGGGCTACTATTCCACCTCAGACCCTCGGCGCACGTGGGCGGGGCTCCAGCACATCACAGACTATCGACAGCAGAGTAGCGTAGCCACGTCCAGCCAAACCACACTTCCAGATGAGCTGAACGAGTTCTATGCCCACTTTGACACCCAAACTCCTGATGAGCAGAGAGGGTGGCTGAACCTGGGGAGCACACAGGACTCACCTCTCATGGTGACATCAGCTGATGTGCGCAGGGTTCTAAACAAAACAAACCCACGAAAAGCAGCAGGGCCAGACAACATCTCAGGACGTGCACTTCGGGTTTGCTCATCAGAGCTAGCTGATGTGCTTGCTGACATATTTAACCTGTCGCTTGCACAAGCATCTGTACCGACCTGCTTTAAGTCCACCACCATAGTGCCCGTACCCAAGAAGAGCAACGTGACCTGCTTGAATGACTATCGCCCTATAGCACTCACTCCTATTGTTATGAAGTGCTTTGAAAGATCAGTCATGACCCACATCAAAAAGAGCATCCCGGCGGCAACTGTGGACCCTCTACAGTTTGCATATCGCCAGAACCGGTCCACGGATGATGCAGTCAACACTGCCATCCACACAGCCCTTTCTCACCTACAGGGCCAGGACACATACGTCAGAATGCTATTTATAGACTATAGCTCTGCTTTTAATACAGTCAGCCCCCACAAACTCACAGATAAGCTCCTCACACTTGGCCTGTCTCCCTCCCTCTGTAACTGGGTGTTTAACTTTCTCACAGGCAGACCCCAGTCAGTCAAAGTCCACAACCGCACATCCAGCTCAAGAATTGTGAGCACTGGGACCCCACAGGGGTGTGTGCTGAGTCCACTCCTCTACACGCTCTTCACCTACGATTGCGTGGCCTCCCAGAACAACAACAGCATCACTAAATTTGCGGATGACACTACAGTCATCGGACTGATCACTGGTGGTGTTGAAACATCATACAGAAGAGAGGTGGCGGACCTCATAGCTTGGTGTCGTGATAATCTCCTTCTCAATACAGATAAGACTAAAGAGATGATCATTGACCCAAGAACAAGGGAAAAGGAGCCGCATTGACCCCTGTTTATTGATGAGACTGAGGTGGAGAGGGTGAAAACCTTCAAGTTCCTTGGCACACACATCAGCGAGGACCTCACCTGGTCTCACAACACCCAACAAATTATGAAGAAGTCCCAAAGGAGACTGTACTTCCTGAGAAGACTGAGGAAATTTGGCATGTCCACCACAATCCTGAGTTGCTTCTACAGATGCACTATCGAAAGTGTCCTTACCGCCTCCATCACTGTTTGGTACGGTAACTGTACAACACGCGATAGGAAGGCACTCCAGCGGGTGATCAAGACCTCACAGAACATTGTTAGGGCAGCCCTCCCCTCACTGCAAGACATTTATAAATCTAGAGTCCTACGCAGAACACACAACCTCATCAAGGACAGCACACATCCACAACACTCAGTATTCACACTCCTACCGTCAGGCAGACGCTACAGGAGTTTGAAGTCCAGGACCACAAGGCTGGCAAACAGCTTTTACCCACAGGCCATCAGGCTTCTCAACGAAGCACTCGCACACGCCGCACGCAACACACGCACACACTCATAGCACTTTATTTATTTATTTATTTATTTATGTATTTGTATTATTTGCTTGTATTAATGTCTCTTCTGTTGTTGCTTAATTTATTGGTATATATGTTTATGTGTTTATGTTTCTTATGTCCTTATTCTTTCTTGTGTTTCCTTTCTTTTCTTGGGAGTATGAACAGAATAAGTTTTTCATTGCATGGTATAACTGCTGTTTTACCATGCACATGACAATAAAAACTCTTGAATATAAAACACACCATCTACAATAGAAAACACATCATACATAACACCATCTACAATATAAAACACATCATCTACAATATAAGACACACCCTCTAAAATATAAAACACACCATCTACAACATAAGACACACTATCTACAATATAAAACACATCATACATAACACCATCTACAATGTAAAACACACCATCTACAATATAAGACACATACTACAATATAAAACGTATCATAAATAACACCATCTACAATATAAAACACATCATCTACAATATAAGACACACTATCTACAATATAAAAACACATCATACATAACACCATCTACAATATAAGACACTATCTACTTGTACAATATAAAACACAATCTATAATATAAGACACACCCTCTACAATATAAAACACACCATCTACAATAGAAAACACATCATACATAACACCATCTACAATATAAAACACATCATCTACAATATAAGACACACCCTCTAAAATATAAAACACAGTCTACAATATAAAAACACACCATCTACAATATAAGACACACTATCTACAATATAAAACACATCATACATAACACCATCTACAATGTAAAACACATCATCTACAATATAAGACACTTACTACAATATAAAACGTATCATAAATAACACCATCTACAATATAAAACACATCTACAATATGATACACTATCTACAATATAAAACACATCATACATAACACCATCTACAATATAAGACACACTATCTACAATATAAAACACATCATACATATCATCTACAATGTAAAACACACCATCTACAATATAAGAAACACTTACTACAATATAAAACGTATCATAAATAACACCCTCTACAATATAAAACACACCATCTACAATATAAGACACACCCTCTACAATATAAAACACATCATACATACCACCATCTCCAATATAAAACACACTTTTTACAATATAAAACAAATCATAAAACCATCTACAATATAAACACTAATATAAAACACTATCTACAATATAAAACACATCATACATAACACCATCTACAATATAAAACACACCATCTACAATATAAAACACATCCTACATAACACTCTCTACAATATAAAACACATCATACATAACACCATCTGTAATATAAAACACATCTACAATATAAAACACCATCTACAATATAAAACACACTATCTACAATATGAAACACATCATACATAATACCATCTACAATATAAAACACTATCTACAATATAAAACACATCATACATAACACCATCTACAATACAAAACACCATCTACAATATAAAACATCATACAAAACACCATCTACAATATAAAACACATCATCTACAATATAAAACACACCATCTACAACAGGGGTCTCAAACTTGCGGCCCACCAAGTCACATTTTGCGGCCCGCAACTTGACAGGAAAGACTACTGTAAATGCGGCCCGCAAGGGCTAAGTCAGTGGTCTCATACTCGCGGCCCATGGGCCATTTGCGGCCCGCCGAGTCACATTTTGCGGCCCGCGACTTGTCTTCAAAGATTACTGTAATATGGCATGCGACAAGCCAATGTTACTCGTAGGATGCACACATAGCCTACACTGAACTAAGAGTGAGTGAGTCACTTAAAAAAAAAATGTGGTAAAAAAATTCCACCCATTTTCTATACCGCTTGTCTTCATTAGGGTCACAGGTAAGCTGGAGCCTATCCCAGCTGAATGCAGCAAAATATAAACTGTGAATTTATTTATTTATTTGATTCACCCTATTACTGCATCAAGATATTATTGTTATTGTGAACCATGTATCGCGTGTCATATCGTGAGGTACCCCGAGATTCCCAGCCCTACTCCCAATACTCTATGCGGCCCAGCCTCACTCAGACTCTACCTCCAGCGGCCCCCAGGTAAATTGTGTTTGAGACCCCTGATCTACAATATAAAGCACATCATACATAACAACCATCCATCCATCTTCAATGCCGCTTCTAATTAGGGTCGCGGGGGCATGCTGGAGCCTATCCCAGCTGACTTGGGGCGACAGGCGGGGTACACCCTGGACTGGTCACCAGCCAATGGCAGGGCACATATAGACAAACAACCATTCACACTCACGCCTATGGACAATTTAGAGTCGCCAATTAACCTAACATGCATGTTTTTGGAATGTGGGAGGAAACCGGAGTACTCGGAGAAAACCCAGGCATGCAAAGAAATGCCCAAGGGAGAATCGAACCCAGGTCTTGCCGATCTCCAGACTGTGACTGTGTGGCCAACATGCTAACCACCAGACCACCGTCCGGCCCTAAATAACACCATCTACAATATAAAACCAGAATAAAACAGTATGCTCAACTTTCTCTTTTTGATCCCATGGTGGGGTGTTTAACACTCAATAAAAAATACACGGTTAGTGAGTAGTGGAGCAAGGAAGGGATTGTTTGGCAATCGTGTGTGTGTGTGTGTGTGTGTGTGTGTGTGTGTGTGTTAATAATAATGCTTTGTTTGGCTATTATTCACAGAAGCATACACCACAGGACAAAACTACTAGTTTGTTGAGTAAAATATTCAACCAAAACTCAGTGAGTTCAAAATTTGAGCAAGAATTTTATATGCTGAATCATACAAAACTGAGTTTTTTAAACTGTATTTTATTTGTAGTAAAGTAGAGTTTCTTATTGGTTGAAGGATGCCATAAACACTTCCAGTCCCACTCCTTTAATGTGCAGCGTGTGGGAAACAGTAACGTACACGTGATGAATCCATGCACAGTTACACTTCATATTCATTTGCAGTCCAGGCTTACCTTTTATGTTTTCAATTCTAGAAAGAATTAGGAATATAAGACGTTCAAACAATACTTTGGCAGAAAAGTTTTGTATGACCACTCAATTCAAGCATCCATTATATTTCTTATGTTGTATATGGCCACACAAGAAAAAGCAAAGTGTGTGTGTGTGTGTGTGTGTTACCTGCAGAGGTGTTGGCTGGTGATGCACGGGTGAGATCAGGACCACCAGCTGTTGGTCCATGCTGAGGTAGCCAAAGACGTCACACTGCGGCACGGACACATGCAGCCGCAGGATTTGAAGGACATCATGGACCGTCACTGGCTGCTCCTTATTTAGCTGTCAACAAGTGGACCACGTCAACAGCAACTTATACAGGAAGGCTACATGATGACCTTTTTTTGTGAAATGTGTTCTTTTCAAGACTTCTGTTAACAGCCGCTAGATGCTGGTCGTCTTCTGCTTATTTTTTGCTTGGTAAAGCTGATGAGATCCACCAGCTTGAGAGAAAACCCTCAGCCTGTTAAAAACATGAAGCTTATTAATAAATATAAAGTCTATTAAAAACAGCCTATTGAAAATGTACAAAGTATTCATGTGTTGCTCTCCTTTTATTGCATGTGACTTTTCATAATAAAATAAGATAATCATACGTGAATTTGTCTCGGAGATGAATAAAGAGTCTCTCTCTCTCTCTCTCTCTCTCTCTCTCTCTCGCTCTCTCCAATTTTCAAGATGAAATCATCAATCAAGAAAAGACCAAATGTTATCCAAGATTGATTTGATCATCACTAAAACTATAGTGCAAGAATGGAAATGCACACAGCAAAGAAGATCATGCGTGCAGATTCAGACAGCGTGTCCTGTGATTCAAGAGTTTTATTGTCATATGCACAGTAAAACTGATGGTTCTGCTATGCAATGAAATTCTTGTTCTGTTCATTCTCCCAAAAAAGAAAGAAAGAAAACACAAGAAAATGAATAAGAACAGAAGAAACATAAATACCAATAAATTAAGCAACAACAACAGAAGAGACATTAAAACAAACAAACAAACAAATAAATAATAAAGTGTTATGCGTGTGTGTTGCGTGGGCGTGTGTGAGTGCTTCGTTGAGAAGCCTGATGGCCTGTGGGTAAAAGCTGTTTGCCAGCCTTGTGGTACTGGACTTCAAACTCCTGTAGCGTCTGCCTGACGGTAGGAGTGTGAATAATGAGTGTTGTGGATGTGTGCTGTCCTTGATGAGGTTGTGTGTTCTTCGTAGGACTCTAGTTTTATAAATGTCTTGCAGTGAGGGGAGGGCTGCCCCAACAATGTTCTGTGAGGTCTTGATCACCCGCTGGAGTGCCTTCCTATCACGTGTTGTACAGTTACCGTACCAAACAGTGATGGAGGCGGTAAGGACACTTTCCATAGTGCATCTGTAGAAACAACTAAGGATTTTGGTGGACATGCCAAATTTCCTCAGTCTTCTCAGGAAGTACAGTCTCCTTTGGGACTTCTTCATAATTTGTTGGGTGTTGTGAGACCAGGTGAGGTCCTCGCTGATGTATGTGCCAAGGAACTTGAAGGTTTTCACCCTCTCCACCTCAGTCTGTGTGTGTATCTCTGTGTCAAACTGTGTGTATTTGTGAAATGCATCCAGAAAAAGGAGTCTAATGTGTTCATTACAGCACATGAGTATCAGGGAACAGCTGCTGCTGGTACCCGTATCGGCTGATATCGCTATTGGTAATGAAGTGGAATACAAAACACCTGCACCTCACAAAGTATGTGTATTCATATACAGTCAAACTTGTCTATAGCGGCCACTAGAGGGAGACTTCAAAAGTGGCCGCTATAGACAGGTGGCCTCTATAGACAGCTTGGCGTCCAGTTTGAATGTTGACCAGTACAAAGTCAGCTGAGGATGAGGATGAGCGAGGTAGGAAGTGAAAAATGAATGAATGAGGCTCTTGCTGGGCGTACTGTATGCGTGTAACCCATCTGGTCTTTAGGTGTATGGAAGTCAGGTTTTCCAACGTACTTTTGCACAGCTGGCATCTGTTCCAACTGCGACCTCTCCACAAGGTTTAATAGAAATGACTGGTGTCGTTTTTGTGTTAAACGGGCTTGTGTGCTTTAGAGTAATAAATGTGGCCGTTTACCACCTGGTAAACATGTTATCTAAATCTCGATGAATGAATGAATGCATGAATGAATACAAACAAACCTTGGAGAAGGTATTGATCTGGTCTTTGTTCCAGAGGACTTGCAGAGCGCTGGCACACATTGGACAGCAGGCTCCTGAAAAACACATGCATGTGAGAGTATACAACATGAAATATATAAGCATACAACATATGTACGTATATAACATGAAAATGTAAGTATACAGCATGAAATATCTAAGTACACAACATTAAATATGTAAGTAAACAACATATGTAGGCATATAACATGAAATATGTAAGTATCTAACAAAACATGTAAGTATATAACATGAAATATCAGTATACAACATGAAATATGTAAGTATATAGCAAAATATGTAAGTATATAAACTGAAATATTAGTATATAAGATGAAATATCTAAGTATAGAAGAAATGTGTAAGTATATAACATGAAATATGTAAGTACAGTAGTACCCTGCATAATGTAAACCTCCTTTTACGTAAATTCCACTGAACATAAAGAATTTATGTAAAGTTTTTGCTTCGTATTACGGAAGAAATTCCATATAACGTAAAGCGTCAAGTCAGTGCAAGTTTTTTTTTTTTTTTCCCCAATCAACTTTAATGCCTCAAGTCGGTGCAAGTTCAAACTAACACTTGGTGACACCTTCTGACGCTTCACGCTCTCTCTCATTGGCTGATTTTTGGGGCACCACCTCCGCTCTCATCTCATTGGCTGATTTTTGGGGCACCGCCTCCGCTCTCAGCTCATTGGCTGATTATCGGGGCACCACCTACGCTCTCATCTCATTGGCTGATTATCGGGGCACCGCCTACGCTCTCATCTCATTGGCTGACTTACACAGCACGTACGAGTTTGTGTGAGAGACAGGCTTGTCCCTTCAAACTCCTTCCTTTTCGTAGTCCCCCTGAAACTAACTTAAACAATTAAGTTAAGTTACAAATTAAAATTTTGCACACAGCATTATCTTGTAGTGCGTGTGCGTTTGTCTGTGAGACCAGCTGACTCTTGACTCGCGTTTCGACTCAGGCTAGTCCTCCTCCTACTTCCTGCTTCCACTTGCGCTCCTGATCAAGACATCTCGTGAACGGTAGGATTGTTTTTGTTTTTCAGTTTTATTCATTTACAGTAATCTTATTTATTACCTTATTTTATATTGGAATGTTACTCTACTATGTTTATGCTAACGTTTTCTTATATTATCCCACCATATTTGGTGGACTTTGAATATTTTGAAGGGCCAAAAGGGTGAGCCGAACGGATTAGGCTATTTACATGTATTTTACGCTTCGTATAACATAAAAACCCTATAACAAAGGTTCTCGGAACGGATTATTTACGTTGTAGCGGCGTCTACTGTATATAACAAAATATGTAAGTATATAACACAGCGGTGTCAAAGTCGTGCCATGGAGGGCTGAGACGCTGCAGGTTTTCTTACCAGCCAGTTACGAAAGCAGGTGATTTTAATGATCAGCACCTCCTTCAATTTGAGGTTAAGGAGTTCATCAATTAAATCACCTGCTGGAGAAACTGGTTGGAGATAAAACCTGCAGTGTTTCGGCCTTCCATGGCACAAGTTTGACACCCCTGAAACATGAAACATCAGTATACAACAAGAAATATGTAAGTATATTAAAAATATGTAAGTATATAACATGAAATATCAGTACATGAACTATGTAAGTATACAACATAAAACATCTAAGTATCCATCCATCCATCCATTTCCTATACCGCTTCTCCTCATTAGGGTCGCGGGGGCATGCTGGAGCCTATCCCAGCTGACTTGGGGCGACAGGCGGGGTACACCCTGGACTGGTGGCCAGCCAATGGCAGGGCACATATAGACAAACACACTCACATTCATACCTATGGACAATTTAGAGTCGCCAATTAACCTAACATCTACAATTACAATGAACAATTAAAATTAACCTACATCCAAGTATACAACATGAAATATGTACCTAAGCATATAACATGAAATATGTAAGTATATCAAATGAAATATGTGAATATAAAACATGTCACAGCTGTGAAGACATTGATTTTTGATGTTGTTGTTGTCATGCTGCGTATGATTAGGGTTAGGGTTTGGTGGCTGTAGGACATGTGTCAAACTCGTGCCCTGGAGGGCCGAGACGCTGCAGGTTTTCTCTCCAACCAGTTTCTTCAGCAGGTGATTTAATTGATGAGCTCCTTCCCTCAAACTGAAGGTGTTGATCATTAAAATCACCTGCTTTAGTGACTGGCTGGAAAGAAAACCTGCAGTGTCTTGGCCCCAAATGGCACGAGTTTGACACCCCTGCTGTAGGAGGATGAGCTGTGTGCCTGCCCAACAGTCACGAAAGTGTAAAAAGTGCAAAGATTCTGGTGGAGTAACACTGAAAACAGCAAAAAAGCCATGACAGTAGGATATAAGAGTATACCATAGAAGAAGTGCCAATTACAAGTTTGAACATGAGTAAAATGTGGAACATCTGTAACGTCTACATACATCTGAAAAAGCAATCAAAACATCCAAACGCATGGCCTTCCTTTTTCAGACGGAATTGTTACGACGGAAGACTTCACCTTCCAGTGGTTTGGGCCCAAGTGCTTCCTTGGAGGTGTTGGGCCTCACCTGGCTGGGTTGGTCTCGGCGATACGTGCTTTCATGTTAGCGTCTCCAAAAGATTACAGATTTGTTGCTAGTGGCTTTTTTGAAAAACACAATGTAGAGGTCAGAATACCAAAGTGGTGAGTTACGATGCCATCTACTGTCCTGCGTAGGAACAATAAGCTCCACTGTCCCATTAAAATGGGTTGGAGCAGAAAGAAATGAATGTATGAAGGGCTGAGTTGCTTGTGTCAACCAATACTATCAAGAATATGAAGAGTCTTCCTCTCAAGGACTCCACATTAACCTCAGGACTGTGAAGCAATGTAAAACGTCAGACTGTATCCCACCTTGGCACCAATGACGTGCTACAACAGCTTTTGTTTGTGCGCTTTAACAATCTTCACAACATTCAAAGACCCAAATGTCATGAAAGACACATTTGGATTTCTGATCAGCTGATGATCGGCTTGTTTGAACTGAGATGCAGCTGTCAATAAATTGACAATTACTTTTTGTCTTTCTTTTTCTTTTTGATGCTGTACTTCCACCCTGGTTACAATCCAGCAGGAGCAGCACAAAATACAAATACATGTTAGGAATGTTTTGTTTAACGGTACGGCACATAAATGAGAACTACAGGTAAGCTACGACTCACCCGGTGGCGTCACAGGCTGGCAGCCAGGTGGTGACAGACGTGGACAAGAAATGAGAGCGCAGGCGGAGTCGCTTGCCATTTCAGACATGGCCCCCACAGCCTGGCAGTGGCCCTCGTAGTCCACACCCACACCATCAGAGTAGGCGTCACACGGCGTGTTGTAGGTCTCGCCATTGTGGCCACAAACCTGCTGACGTGTCTTGCAGGCATCCTAAAAACAACAACCTCAAATATAAAACAAATACAAGCTGGATGACCCTCTGCTTTGCCAAAAAGTGTTTTTAGCGCTACGTTATCTTTGCAAATTTGTGCCTTCATGGAAAAAAATGATTAGAAATTTTACTTGACAGTAAGATGACAGGTGTTGAAAAATAACCCACATATGCTGAGATCTATAAAAATTTTGCTAATTTACACATTTTCACTTTTCGCCATCGCAGTCCACTTACATCAGGACCTAACGATGCAGCAACCAACCACTTCCAGCAGATGGAGCCATGCTTACTGCCACTTCAACAGGATCAGCCTGATGGCAACTCTCTACATTTTTATGCTAGCTTTAGCCCAGTGCTTCTCCAATAGTGAGGGGACCCCTTTGTCCGGGCGCGGGCGTGAGAGGCAGGGAGGACTTTCAATATTAGTGTGGACCTGCCCACATGTATGAATTTGTGGTACTCTGCATGCAATTTGACTCTTGAATACGCTTGTATGCTTCACTGCTCTCCATTTTGTTGCATTTCGATGCTTTCAGTTTCCAGTTCAGTCTGTACAGTACACACAAGTGAATAGATATGATCAGTTTCTCAGTAGTATTTCAAATCAGGGGGGCGCAGAAACATTTCTGTCCCCAAGTGGGGGCTTGACATAAAATAATTGAGAACCGCTGCTTTAGCCTAACACAGACAGAAGGAATAGATACAAAAATATCCAGAACAAAATATGAAATAAAGGTTTTATATTTATTTCTATTAGATTGAGGGAAACAAGTACCAGGCAGAAAGCATTGTGACCCCAACACACCATGAAACACACAAATAAGTCTTGTCCCTTTAAGAAAGTACTCCTCATTGCAACTCATTATGTGCAAAACACCTGACACCTGTCACTCAAACACTCTCCTCCATTCACATTTCTCCACCACCACAGGAAAGACCAAAGAGCTCACCTCAAGACTGGAGACCTGCACAAGACTACAATAGACTACAAGACCATCAACAAGACTGGAGACCTGCACAAGACTACAATAGACTACAAGACCATCAACAAGACTGGAGACCTGCACAAGACTACAATAGACTACAAAACCATCAACAAGATTGTAGACCTGCATAAGACCAGCATGGACCACAAGACCATCAACAAGACTGGAGACCTGCACAAGACTACAATAGACTACAAGACCATCAACAAGATTGTAGACCTGCACAAGACCAGAATGGACTGCAGGACCACCACCAAGATTGTGGACCCGCACAAGAGCAGAATGGACTACAAGACCACCACCAAGATCGTGGACTTGAACAAGACCGGAATGGCCAAGCAGAGCAGTTTTCACTGACCTGACAGTGTCCCATGTAAGCCAGGGTTTTTCCAGCCTGCTGGAGCTGGCACAGACTGGCATGAATGAGACCATCGGTATCACAGACTGGATCCACATGGTTCTTATCACAGGCCAGCTGTCGTCCCACGCATTCGTACTGCAGGCAGTCTGACGAGTCACTGAGGCACACTCGATATTTTGGAATGCACCTAGAAAGACACAAGATTGCATTATCTTATCTTCCTTATCATACCTTATCTTAACTTGGTAAAAGGTTGGTGAGAAATGGATGCTTCTTCATGCCAATCATCACATCCTATCAGCATGGACATAAGATGCTATTTTACATTTACATTTTCATTTTATATTTATTTGTGGCGGCCCACCACACAGGGGTGTGACGCCAACAGATGGCATCCTAACTCTGCATTGCCAAACACATTTCTTGCTCTTCAGTTTGCAAACTATGGCCAACAACTAGCTTGGCAACACAATGCAAACACAAACCACAAACGTATTAACACATAACGACAAGGAACTACCACTCTGTGTGCAAAACAACCACGAGAAGCACTAACAACAAGCCTTCACTGTTATGTGCAAAGTGCCCGCAAGGCATGCTGGGTACTACACTTGTGCTTGTCTCTGAAACAGAGTAAGACACTACACGTGTGCATTATCTTTGAAACATAGTGAGACACTACACGTGTGCATTATCTTTGAAACATAGTGAGACACTACACGTGTACATTATCTTTGAAACATAGTGAAACACTACACGTGTGCATTATCTTTGAAATGAGTGTGCACATTTAGAGGAAAGATGATGACTGTCTTGTGTGTGTCTTGTGTGTGTCTATTGCTGTACAAAGACTTGTTCGTCAATAACTTTTAAAAGATGAGATGATTTCTTCTGACACAACCCAAAAAGCTCGGTTTTATAAATGCGCGTGCACACACACACAGTTTTGCATGATGATGAATTATGCAAATCAGACGCTGATGCTGAACAGCGCTTGACCAAGCCAACCAAGCGAGTTTTTGTGCTCATAAAATTTGTGATGCCTTTAAAAGCGATCAGATGTGAAATGGCTTCATTTCCATTATTTTATCTTTAGTAGCGGGCAACCACGTAAAGCTGCAGGCGCTGGAACGGGAGATGAGGTGGGAAACAACAACAAACACTGAGCTTTACGTAGAAATTACCAACATAGCAAAATACCACAGACGTCTAAATCATAGCTTAGCTTTGCTGCCAGGAACTTTGAGGTCACAGCAGCTGTACCCACCTCTGGTTTCTCTGGCAGGGCTTGCTGGCACAGGGGTTGGTGAGACGACACTGGCCGAAAGCAAACTGATGGTCCTTGAAACCCACACAGCGAGCCACACAAGCGCTTGGATACGTGCGGCCGTTGGAGGCGCACACTGGGATGAAGTGGTCTGGACAGTTGCATGGAAGACCTGAGGAAGGTTGTTTTGGGGGTGAAGGGGGGTGAGGCATGGGTTGGGACAACAAGTGAGAGTACTGCTGGAAATGCCAGATTGGGTTCTTTACATAACTCGAGGATAAAGCACTTAGAAGATTCTGTGAAAGATGTGTTAGGTTTCATACTTCAGGCCAACCTCGCTTAGTGTCAATCTGCTCCAGAACGATCACATCACATCAAAATGCTTTTACTGCCCATCAGAAACCAAGCATACTCGAACCAAACCACTTTTCCCATAAGAATTAATATAAATATAATAATACTAATCTAATTCATGCATTCCAGACACACAAAACATACATGATGAACAAAAGGGATAATTGATCATTTAAAAACACTTTTACCTTCATTCAAGACTTGATTGTTGACAAAGTGACAGCAATATCAACATGGACACCAGCTTGGTGTCTATTTCTTCAATTCAATAATAATAATACACAATAATTTGTACAATTAATACAATCATTTCTCATCTTCTACACCAAAATGCTGCCTCTTGCAACGAGGGTCAGGCATCGTTTGAATTTGAATGATACGATTCCTCATTTTCGATTCTGGTTCGATTCTCAATTCCGATGCTTTTAAGAGGCAGGGTGATAAAAGTTTGCATGGTTTAAATAACGACGCTAGCCGGAGTTCTTTTTGGATGAAATATCTGAACTTATCCATAAATTGTTTTATGGTATCAACTTTACTATGAATTTCTTACAGGGTATTTTCAACTAGTTTATAAATATCACAGCATTCAACTTGAACATAAATGTTATGAGTACACTTTCACAAAAGATGTTTAATACATGCAGGAATACTTCTAGGAATACTTATTGCATGCAGGAATACTTAATAATTAACTTACAATTACTTATAAGATATGAAGACATACAAGATACAATTAGAAAATAATGGAAATGTTGTGAAACAATAAGAGGAAAGGAGGGGGAATGAGGGAAATTGTCACAAGAATTTCCTCCAGTACCCAACAAATGATGTGAGGGGGTGCTGGTGTAAAGATTTTTCTGGTGGGCTTCTTTTATTTTGAAGTGCCTGACTTTACATGCCGCCATCCATCCATTTTCTATGCCACTTATCCTCATTAGGGTCACAGAGGTAGGCTGGAGCCTATCCCAGCTGACTTCGGGCGAGAGGCGGGGTACACCCTGGGCTGGTGGCCAGCCAATGGCAGGGCACATGTAGACAAACACTCACATTCATACCTACGGACAATTTAGAGTCGCCAATTAACCTCAGATTCAGCTGAGGGGAGTGGAAGCTGTGCTGCTTCAGCAGAAGAAGAGTGGGTTTTTGTTTTTTTTCCATGAAGGCTAAAATATGGGAAGCTATTAAAATGTGAGGGCGCCAGGAAGGAATAGCAAAATACAAGAGCTTTCTGGTGAAAAACAGGAGGGTTGACAAGTATGACAGAATATGTTAACGTCAAATAATGAAAGGGCATGGATGCAGGAGGTTATGTATAAAAATATACACACCACTAAAATGTTGACGGTCTTGGTTGGAGCTTTCAATGCTGAGACATTCTCTGTCGGTGCAGATGGTTTCACCCCCAAAGCAGAAGCAGCTGTCACAGTCCAGTCTAAAAGATGTCCCGTGATCTGGACACACACATACACACACACACACACACAGTCAGAGACGGTCAGAAATCACAAAACTCTGACAAAAGACATAACTGGCAGGATCTGCTCCTATAAAAGTGACAATAACAATAATAATTATAACCGCAACAGCGCTTTGGCTTTTCTAAGATGACTTCATGTTTACTAAGTGACGTTCATTAAATTCTTGTGCAGTATTTAGTTGTGTGTGCAGTGTGAGTGACTCAGGAATTCATTTCGATATCATTTAGGTGGAAGATCCCACTTAGAGTAAAAGTCCACTTCCATCTCAGTCTAGGAACGCAACAGGTACATTACCCGTACAGCGCTTTACTTTCCAGTGAGAATAATTAACCGGGTGTTCATTTTCTTTCCCCAGGCAGGCCCACGCACACTAGGCAGGCCCAGCGAAAGTCCAGTTGGCTTGGCTCGCACGAGTGCAGAGATCTAAGTTGTGTGCGCTTTGAAGAGTCGGGCTGACGTGACATGTTCGGTCGTTCATACACAGACCTTCTTTCAGTACAACTTACTCTTCTTCTGTCCACCTACAACGCAGGGCTTACTGATGTCCACGCACGGTATCTCCACACAGTTCTCCAGACGCCCACTGGCACCACAAGTGCAGACCTCATAGCACCCGGCCGGACCAGTGAAAGTTGGCACCTGTATACGAGCATCCTGCTGCACCAAAAAATCGGAGGCCTCTCCTAATTTGCAGCCTGGAAATGCAGAAAAAGTCATAGATGGCTTCGTGCAGGATTTGATCATGATGAACTTATGAATGCTACCTGGCACGCAGAGAAAGGCTTGACAGTTGAAGTCATCCAGGCAGCCCTTCCTGTTGACCTGGCACACGTGGCTACTTGGGCAAGGGTTGGGGTTGCATGGATGGGTGACTTCTTCAACAATGCTGTTCCCAAGTGAACTGGGGGCTGAAGGGAGAGGACAAAAAGTGTGAGAAAGTGATGTCACTCCTAATTAGATGGACGGGCATCATGAGTCATACAGTACTTCAACCTGACAGGTTTGTGTTGGATGACTCACTGAGGTATCTGTGCAGGGGGATGCAGCGTTCAGGGTCATCAATGGGTGACAGCAGCTCACATATCCTCTCAGGTGTTTGTCCCTCATGGAAACGTTTTCTGTCCCCACACTGGCTCAGGATTTCCACGCAATCTGACCTGAAGCCACCAACAAATACGTACAGCATACGGTTAGCGATACGCTGACCGCGCACAACGTAAACTCACGCCGGTGTTGGGAGTTCCTGCACGTAACACTCACGTAAGACATTACTCATACTGTGAAAGATGTCATGGGCATGACCTCATTTTTCTTCGTCTTTTCAATCACTGAGCCAACGACATGTCAATCATGCATTTGCTGTGTGCATGTTGGGATTATTACTTTATATTACACATACAGTATTGGTTGGCGTTCTTACTGATAGCCCATTTTGTTTAGCACTTTTTAAATTATTATTAACCTTTATTTAACCAGATAAAAACCCGTTGAGATCAGGATCTCTTTTACAAGGGTGACCTGGCCAAGAGGTCAGCAGCACACGTCACACATGATAAATTGTACAAACCTCGGAGGTGACATTAAACAATGTACAAACCTGTCTTAGCGGCCACCTTTATAGAACGGCCACCTGCCTATGGCAGCCGCTGAAAAATCCCCCGCAGCAAATTTACATGTTATAGACCCTGTGTATAGCAGTCACCTGTCCAACGTGGCCAGCGGCCACCCATTTTGTCTCCCTTGGTCAATATCTGACCGCATATAGCGGCCAAATTACCGACTCAAGTAGAAGCTTCATGCACAAAAAAGTTTTGTTTTTCCAATCAATGAAGATGTCGTGTGTAGACTTTAATTACTGAGTCCTAGCTCAGTCACAATCATTCACAAGATCCACACAAACTGTCAGTTGTTCCACATAAAAAAGCCGTCTTCTTTTGAGCTTGCTATTTCCTGGTCAAACATGTAACTTTAAGAGCATTTGCACCAAAACATTACCGCAAAGTAGGCTGGGAACAGGACGTGCTCCCAGCCACGCTACAATACAATACAATACAATACTGCCTGCACGCTAAAATCATGCTAACATATGTTTTTCAAAAGCAGCGGGAGCAAAACTGAGTTCGGTTGTACTTAATTGAAGTATTTTAGAATGTACTCACGTTATTTTTCATCAATCCTCATCCACAAATCCATCAAAGTCCTCATCTTCTGTATTCGACACAAAAAAAAGCCGTCTTCTTTTCCGTTCGCTATTAGTCTGTTAACTTGTCAGTGTTATTCAGCTCCGAAGCAAAGAAGGAAACTTCTCCTGTTGCTTCTGCCAACTTTATTTATTGAACGCGGCCACCAGACAGCAGCTCAGAACACACACACATCTCTCAGCATCGTCTCTCCTTCCTGCTTGCCCACAAGGCAAAGGTTAAACAAGCCCCACTACATAGCTGTCCAGCCAATGCCTGTAAGAAATGACACCGTGTATTTCCTGGTGTGCACTGGTCAATACTGTAATGCCGCTTGTTGTGGGGAAGGAGAGACTCACGTCGCCGATGCACTTTAATGGCTTTATTAACAGCGGAGAACACTGCAGGACTTTACATCCACGCCAACATAAACACACTTCCCAACTCTCTCCAAACTCACAGCTAGCACTGAGCCTAGCTCTCCTGCTCGGGACGCCCACCGTCATGAACTAAAGCTGTAATGACACTCTGCCGCATAAAAAGTAAAATATTAAAAACAAGCATAAGACATTAATTTGTTCTGTGGGTGGTGGATAATAACGACCCTAGTAGTTCTGTACAACTTTTATCCGCAGTCCCACAGTGCCCTCTACTGGTCAACATTATTATTTCCCCCCCCCCCTTTTTCTTTTTCCTCTACTGGTCAACATTCAAACTGGACGCCAACCTGTCTATAGAGGCCACCTGTCTATACCGGCCACTTTTGAAGTCTCCCTCTAGTGGCCGCTATAGACAAGTTTGACTGTATATGAATACACATACTTTGTGAGGTGCAGGTGTTTTGTATTCCACTTCATTACCAATAGCGATATCAGCCGATACGGGTACCAGCAGCAGCTCTTCCCTGATACTCATGTGCTGTAATGAACACATTAGACTCCTTTTTCTGGATGCATTTCACAAATACACACCGTTTGACTGACACACAGAGATAAACACAAAGACTGAGGTGGAGAGGGTGAAAACCTTCAAGTTCCTTGGCACACACATCAGCGAGGACCTCACCTGGTCTCACAACACCCAACAAATCATCAAGAAGTCCCAAAGGAGACTGTACTTCCTGAGAAGACTGAGGGAATTTGGCATGTCCACCACAATCCTTAGTTGCTTCTACAGATGCACTATGGAAAGTGTCCTTACCGCCTCCATCACTGTTTGGTACGGTAACTGTACAACACGTGATAGGAAGGCACTCCAGCGGGTGATCAAGACCTCACAGAACATTGTTGGGGCAGCCCTCCCCTCACTGCAAGACATTTATAAAACTAGAGTCCTACGAAGAACACACAACCTCATCAAGGACAGCACACATCCACAACACTCATTATTCACACTCCTACCGTCAGGCAGACGCTACAGGAGTTTGAAGTCCAGGACCACAAGGCTGGCAAACAGCTTTTACCCACAGGCCATCAGGCTTCTCAACGAAGCACTCACACACGCCGCACGCAACACACGCACACACTCATAGCACTTTATTTATTTATTTGTATTATTTATCTGTATTAATGTCTCTTCTGTTGTTGTTGCTTAATTTATTGGTATTTATGTTTCTTATGTTCTTATTCATTTTCTTGTGTTTTCTTTCTTTTCTTGGGAGAATGAACAGAATAAAAATTTCATTGCATAGTATAACTGCCTGTTTTACTATGCATATGACAATAAAACTCTTGAATCTTTGTGCTAAATAAGAAAGACGCCTTCTTCCCTCTTCACTAGTTTTCACGTCCTTTCCTTTTTTGTGCTCTTAGCTTTTTGTGCTCTTGCTTTCCTGTTTCCTGTTTGGTGTAATGTGCTGCTGCTTTGCGGCTAGAAAATTCGCACAACGGTAGCAGTTGCTCACTAGCAGTTATTACAGCTACTATTAGGGTGCAGCCGCAGAGACGCACACACATAGAAAAAAACTAAGTACAGTTGTGCAGCTGCGTTGCTCACCCAATCCCTTAGAGTTACACAACCTTGTAGATTGGGAACACCCAAATAAAAAGCGAGAGCTCAGAGAACGTATTCAGAGCGGTGTGGGACGGTAACTCTGGTACGTTCCTCCGTTCTCCTCGCGAGTAAAAAGAGATGCTTGTTGTCTTGTCTCTTCTGTCATTTTGCTGTGTTTTACAAGTGTCACAAGAGTTTGAACCTGACATTTACTGTCTATATCATGCATGTCTATATCACACGTCTACTGTCTATATCATGCATGTCTATATCACGCATGTCTACTGTCTATATCATGCATGTCTATATCATGCATGTCTATATCACGCATGTCTATATTACGTATGTCTACTGTCTATATCACGTATGTCTATATCAGGTATGTATACTGTCTATATCATGTATGTCTACTGTCTATATCATGCATGTCTATATCAAGCATGGCTATATCACACGTCTGTCTATATCATGCATGTCTATATCACAAATGTCTACTGTCTATATCATGCATGTCTATATCACACATGTCTACTGTCTATATCATGCATGTCTATATCACGCATGTCTACTGTCTATATCATGCATGTCTATATCATGCATGTTTATATTACATATGTCTACTGTCTATATCACGTATGTCTATATCAGGTATGTATACTGTCTATATTATGTATGTCTACTGTCTATATCATGCTTGTCTATATCAACCATGGCTATATCACACGTCTGTCTATATCATGCATGTCTATATCACAAATGTCTACTGTCTATATCATGCATGTCTATATCACGCATGTCTGTCTATTTCATGCATGTCTATATCACGCATGTCTACTGTCTATATCATGCATGTCTATATCATGCACTTTGTGATGTAACTCTAGAACAGTCTTGCAGTCCTAGTCAGCCGGACAAGGTCAGTCATGAGTATATTAATGCATACCTAAACTATAACAATTGGAGGAGATTAAGGCGTGAAGCAATCATTTGGATTGCTTAACTTGTGTGATTGGTTTGAAGTGCACTAAAATTGTTATTTGTTGTATGTAACTAAAATTCTAAAATCCAATTGGCATATACAGTACTTCAAGTGTGTGTGTGTGTGTGTGTGTGTGTGTGTGGCTGACTGTCTCACCTCTTCTGTAAAGCGTTCAGCGTTTTTTTTTGTGTGTTTTTTCACTGTCTTGAGTGAGTGAGTGTGTGAACTAAGGTCAGCTGAGGACAAACTGTGCTTTGTAACCCTCAGAAGAAAATAACTATAAGATTAATCATCTTAGTCGCAAGACAGTAACGTTAGCCAGTGTAAATAACTGAAAATTGCCAAACACGCAAGTGAGAAGTGCGGTTAAAAACGTATTGTCAGAAATGTTCACAGATTCATCCTTTGAATGATCTCTTCTGGAACAACAAAAAGGTCAACCTTACACATAGTTGAAGTGAAAGCAGTTTGTGTGTCATCTTTGTGTCTGTTGCTGGAGGTGCTGCATTTGGCTGTTATTGAGTGTAGTGCATCTTGCCTAGTTGTGTTATTTGTGCCAATGTTAATTTGTTGTGGGTTGCACTGGAGTGAAGCTATCTTGGGTGTGGTCCCAGAGAAATTCAAAGTGCGTCATAACGTTGTCTGCTCTGTAGTGGGGGTTATGAACTAGTTGAAAGGACAGAATTGCAGTGGTTGAATTGAGAAGAAAATTGTGTGCAATTTGCTGTGTGATAAGTCTTTTGAGACTTTGTTTTGTATTACTTTGAACTTAGTGAATCTTGTCAAGCTGTGTGGTTCTGCCAGTGACCGGATGTGAAGTGAATAACTGAAGGAGGTGTTGAGCGAGGGGACACAAGGGGAGTGGCTACAGCCCTCCCTCTGAGTGTTGGAAGAACAAGTCAGCCAGTGGAAGAGTTTTTATTTTTGTGTTATGAGACTGGAGAGTTTCTGCAAGCTGTGGTTCTGAACTGTACAGCATTTATGGAAAGTGTCATGTTGGTGTTTAAGTTTAAAACATTTTAATGTGGTGTGCTAGTGTATAAAGACTTAATTTTGAAAGTGAATAAAGACAATACTCATCAAATAACATTGTGATAAAATTGCAGTCTGAGTTTAAGATACTTTTGCAAAAATAACTTATTTTTGTGACAGAACAAACAATAACATTTATTTTAATTTCTGTCTTGAAAGTTGAAATACTCAAAATGGCTATTCCTTCGACAACGATTTTAGGGTTAAAATACCCAAAAAGGAAGGACTGACATCGAGAAGGTCTCTAAAAAGTGGACAAAACGCACTAAAAGCTTAAATCCAAGTTGGCCTGAAGGTGGAACATTTGATGTGAGTTTGTGTGATGACATGGAAGTCCGAATAAAGGACTATAAACCCAAAGACAAAAGTAACAAAAGACAACAGAAAAGAGAAAAGGAATTGGAAATTATACAGTTGTTCAGAAAGGAAGGTGAAATGTTCCGAAAAACAATGAAAAAGAATCGTGAACTGTTTAAAGCTACAGGCAACGATGGATTTAAAATAAACAGAAATATGGACAAAAACATGCAGGATAATAGTCAGTTCGCTGCAGTGGCTCCGTCTGGCCTTTATCCTTTTATTACGGGAACTGTCGAAGTTGCAGGAGATGTTGATTTTGATGACAACAAACAAGATCCTATTTCACCAGTTGGAAGGCTGAAAAATCCACCACAATACTGCAGCACAGACAGGAAGGGTGCAAAACCAAAAAAGTCACAAGTACTGGATTGTTATGCTGAAAAAGATCAAGCGCTTAAAGAGATGACAAGAAAGGATGGACACTCATATTGGCTGAACCTGGAGCACTCGGACTTAGAAAGACAAAAGGAAAGGACTATAATTCAAGAACTTGATGAGATAGATGATGTTAATGAAAAATATGTACAAAATAAGGCTACAGAAGAAAAACAGGAAGAGAGGAAAAAAGGAGCAGTAGAAAGAGTAAGTAGTGCTATACCAGTAAAAAGAAGAGTAAGCTATCCAGAGGGAGTCCAAGAGGCAGAAGAAAGAGAAGTCTTAGGGGGAAGTCTTACCTTTGCTGCAAATGGCAAGGAAAACAGAAAGTATGATCTCAGATACAGGCCTGGCATACACCCTCCAGAGAGGTATACCGATCCGGCTAATCAATTGCCAATATTAATAAAAGGAACACAGGGACAGTATATTCCTTGGCAAACACTTGATCTTGAGGGGTTGATCGTCAGGCTGCCTGGTATCCATGAGGGGGCTAGCAAATGGATAAGGGCGTTTGAAGAAGAAACAGTGGGTAAAATACTGGCGCTTGGAGATAAAGGCTGTGTGGGCACGAGTGTTGGGGATACCAACAATGGAAAATGTGCTATATCTAAGTGGCCATCGATGGATGCAAAATCCTGAAGCGGATGGTATTGAGTTCAATCCTTATCACAGAGACTTGTGGGGGACACTGCGAAGGGAGTATCCGATCAAGATTGATCCCAAGGCCCTGAAGGGACAGCCACTTACGGAAACAGAGAACCCTGCCGAGTATATCAGCCGCCAGCTCAAACGGTGGAAGCAAGAGACTGAGGAAGAAGTTGGAAATAGCCCACTGATGACCACACTATTCAGAACAGCAGTGGTTGAAGCCATGCCAACTCCAGTAAAAAGTAGACTGGAGAATGTTGTGGGACTGACGTCAAAGTCACACAGGGAGTTCTGTGAGCATGTGATACATGCTATTGAAAAATACAGACGAGATGAACAACGGCTGAAAGAGCAAGACCAAGAAGTTCAAAGAAAGGTTGCCCAGTTGCAACTTGCGGAACTGTCAAGCAAGAACAAAAAGAAAGCTCAAGCCTTAGTCGGGGATGCAAAGCCAAGTGTGGAGGCACCCGTAATGCCATCTCCAGCTCCACCTCCAGCTCCAGTGCCAACAACAGTACCACCAGTTCAAGCGCCACCTGTCATCAATGTATATGCTCAACCAAGAACAAATCAAGCGTCGCAAAGGGGAAGGCAATATCAGATGGGCCGAAAAGATGGATCAAGAAGGAGGTCGCAACAACAAGCTACCCCTCCGCAAGTACTTCCCAAAGTCTGTTGGGGATGTGGACAGCAAGGACACAATCGACAGAACTGTCCAACCAATCCATGGCCGGCGCCTAATTGGGTCAAAGGAGGCTATGGAGATCAACAACCTCAACAACCATTGAGCCACGGTCCAAATTCAGAACAGCCATATTCGGGTCCAGTCAACCCGTGGGGAGGTCCAAATTATGGTTATTAGGGGTGCCCAGAGAATCCTGCAGGGGAAGGTCAGCTGCCAATAGTAACATCTATAACTAAAAAAGAACCAGTAGTTCAAGTTCAAATCGACGGAAAACAAATACCAATGTTGGTCGATACTGGAGCAACCTACACTTGTGTAGGTCCAAGTTACGCCTCAAACCTCCCCATGTCTCACAAATTTGTCAAAACAGTAGGATTCTCGGGAAAGCTTCAAACAATACCTATGACGGCTCCAGTTCAGCTAACAATGGAGGGCGAAACGACATTGCCAGTTCTGTTATCTGAGCAGACACCAGTAAATTTACTAGGAAGAGATGCTCTATGCAAGCTGAATGTAAACATTTCTTGTACGCCTGAGGGAGTGAAAGTAGATAGAGTGAAGGAAAATTTCCAAATGAATGTTCAGACAGCACGTGCAAAAGTATACTGGTTAGGAGATATATCAGAACCAGTGCTCCAGGCTTTCCAAAAGTGGGAAAAGTACATCTGTGCTCAAATTCCAAAAGCGTCAAAACCACGGTCTGAATACCATTGCACAGTCTATTTTGATCCATCATGTAGCAAAATCTTTGAAGAAAAGTGGGAAACACAAACTGAAGGCCTGACGGTGTCATTGACAACAAAGTATATCATAATTGGGCAAGACGGTGCAGCATTTAACGTTGAGTCAAATCCTTTCCTTGCACAATGGTACAACGTGCCCAATTCGGCACCACACATAACCTTGTTGGTTAACGAAAATTTCGCGTCAAAGGATTTGGGGCCAATGATGAAAAATGCGTCCAAAATAACTTGGAAAGCGACTGAAAATCCACTAATTTTTGTGTCGCCAGATGAGACGAAGATAAAAATTTTGTGTGGTACCCATATGGTTTCAAAACCAAAAGAAGTGATCATTACTTCATTTGACGTACCACAGATGCCGCAAATCCGTGAAGGTGAGAGTGACTTAAAACAAGAAATGCTCGAACACGTCCCAGAAAATCTATGGTCAAAACATGAAACAGATGTAGGGTTAGTGAAGTCAGCAAACCCTGTTAGAGTGGAGCTTAAACCAAACATGAAACTTCCAAGACGCGCACAGTACCCTCTGAAATTAGAGGCAGAGAAAGGTATAAGCCAAACTATTGAAGGGCTTCTGAAAGCGGGAGTATTAATTGAGACACACAGTTTTTGTAATACGCCAATACTACCTGTGAAGAAAGCAGACAAATCCAAGTACCGGCTGGTACATGATTTGCGAGCAGTGAATGAGATTGTCCAGGATAGTCCAGTGGAAGTACCAAATCCGCATACTCTCTTGACAAATGTTCCACCTGAAGCTAAGTTTTTCACAGTAATAGACTTGTGCTCAGCATATTTTAGTGTTCCGTTACACGAAGACTCTCAACATTTGTTTGTGTTCACATATCGAGGAAAACAATATTGCTATACTCGAATGCCACAGGGGTTCAAACATAGTCCACATGTGTTTAATCAGGTGTTAAGAGAGGACCTTGAAGGGTTGCAACTCAATAGCACCCTGTTACAGTACGGTGACAATCTGCTAATATGCGCACCGACACTCGAGGACTGCCACAGAGACTCAATTAAGTTACTTCAGAAGTTGGCTGAGGGGGGGGCATAAGACCTCCCGGGCAAAGTTACAATATTGCCAGCCCCAGGTCGAGTATCTGGGAAGAGTTATATCACACGGAACAATCTCAGTGGCACCCTCTCAGTTGGAGGGAGTGAGCAAAGTGCCACTCCCTCTTACAGTGGGACAGATGATGACTTTTCTAGGCATGACTGGTTTCAGCTCAAACTGGATAGTGGACTATGCTGTCAAAACTGCACCATTGCGAGAAATAATGAAGGAGGGTGAGACTCAGACATTGAGGTCACCGCTGAAATGGACCAATGAGTCCAGAATTGCGTTTGAAACAATCAAACAGGAAATGCAAACAGCTCCGGCGTTGGCAACACCAGACTATGGCAAACCGTTCTTTTTGTACGTGTCAAATAGACATAACATGTACGCATCTGCAGTGTTGATGCAAGAAACCTGTAGTGGTCGAAGGAAACAACCCCTTGCATACTACAGCACGAAGCTGGACAATGTGGTCCAGGGTTGGCCACCATGTTATCAAGGGTTGGCTGCCGTTCATTATGCGTATGAGAAGGCATCAACAATCACAATGGGACATCCATTGACAATATACACGCATCATAAAATTTCTGAGCTGATCCACCAAAATAAGTTTGTGATAACGCAGGCTCGATGTTTGCAGTACTTGCCACTGCTGACGTATCCAGATGTCACCATTAAAAGGTGTGCAACGGTAAATCCTGCAGACACAATGCCATTCAGTTTTGAAGGTGAGCCTCATGAGTGTGTGCCAGAGGCAATGAAGTACACGAAGTTAAGGCCAGATTTGGAGTCTACACCTTTGTTAAATGCAGAAGTGACATACTTTGTGGATGGATCGTGTTACAGAGATCACCTTGGCAGCCATGCAGGGTTTGCGGTTATCAAACAGGAAGGAAGTGATTTTGTGACAATAAAGGCTGAGAGTTGTGTACAACCATGCTCTGCACAATTAGCTGAGTTGAAGGCTTTGACTGAAGCGTGCAGAATGGCCAAAGGAAAGACAGCAAATGTGTATACGGATTCGGCGTATGCACATGGAGTGTGTCATTTGTTTGGGGCAGTGTGGAAGCAACGTGGTTATAAAAAAAGTGATGGCTCACCAATACACCACCAAAAACAGATAGTTGATCTTATTTCGGCGATGATGCAACCGACAAGGCTTGCTGTTATCAAGTGTCAGGCACACAGGAAAGGAAATGAAGATGTTGTGCATGGAAACAATGCAGCAGATGAAGCAGCAAAATTGGCTTCTAAAAGCCAGGTGACTGTTTTGGCTCCATTGGTGTCAATAGAACCAGTCGCTACGCCAGATGACATTGTGTTGATGCAACAAAATGCAGGGCTAAGTGAGCACAGTTTGTGGCAGCAGAGAGGAGCTTCAAAAGATGAAAAAGGTCTGTGGAGATGACATGAAGGACTGCTTGTTGCGCCAGTCTCATTACTTACAGTGCTAATATCAGATGTGCACAGTCCAGATCACTGTGCAAAGGGGGAAGTTGTAAGGAAAAAACAGCAAGGATATTGGTCACCATATTTGCAGTCAATGATAGATGAAGTCTTGGGACAATGTGAAGTTTGTGCACAGAACAATGTCAGAAAAGGCATAACTACACCCATTGGACCAGTTCCAGAAGGACCATTCAAACATCTTGTGCTAGACTATGTAGACATGATTAAATCGGTGCATGGAAAGAGGTACATGTTAGTAGTTATTGACCGATTTAGTCGTTGGGTTGAAGCGATGCCGTCTAAAGATCAGAGTTCAGAAACTGTTGTTAAATTCCTGTTAAGAGAAGTAATTCCACGGTTTGGAATACCATCAGAAATAAGTTCGGACAACGGTCCGGCGTTCGTGCAAAAAGTAGCCAAAGGAATCCTACAACAGTTGCGAATAAGACAAAGGTTGGGGTGTGTCTATCATCCTCAGTCCCAGGGAATGGTAGAGAGAGTAAATGGGACACTTAAAGCCAAACTCAATAAAATTTGTGCTAGCACAAAGTTAAATTGGGTGGATGCACTACCACTTGCACTAATGAATTATCGCATGCAGACTAACAGAATGACACATCTAACACCGCATGAAATGCTTACGGGTTGACCCATGCCAGCACCACATTTGAGAGGGCCTTATAAAGGGCCCCCACTTGAGCAGTTGCAAAACGAACTGAAAGATTATATAAAACAGTTAACTGCCATACATAGAGCTATCTATGTGCAGGAGAAAAGCAGGGCACCTGAGTCCACGGAGGTGTCAGACGGCCTGGTGGTGCCAGGCGATCAGGTGTACATCAAGGTGTACAGGCGAAAGTGGCACGAGCCAAGATGAGAGGGACCCTATAAGGTGGTGCGAGCAACACCGACGGCTGTCCAAGTGGAAGGGAGCACGACGTGGTACCATTTAAACCACTGCACCAAGCTATACCAACCAAGGGGACCCTCCAGCTGAGACGAGCCATCCATGAGGACCACGCCAGCCGAGATGAGTCATTCCTGAGGGCTATAATCGAGGGAGCCAGATCGTGCGTTAGGACATCCATCCAGGAGGCAGGCTATGAGGAAGGGGTGAGATGAGCGCCCTCCTCCAACATGTGACGTGCCAAGTCACCACCTCGTTTCGGCAAAAGAAGCCCCTCATCACAAAGGGTCCCTCCAGATGACATCGTGCTGATCATGCATTCTTACAGAGGCACAATAATCCTCTGGGCGGTGATGATGTGAGCAGAAACATTGCTCCCGACCTTGCCACACACCGAATCACTGCCCATAACACGTTCCCCACTTCCCCGTGCCCATTCTTCAGGACAAGCATGCATCAAAATCCCCATGAACTTAATCTTTGAACTTCTTTCGGAAAATGAAGACGGTGAAATGACGGGTCTAAGAGACATTATTATTTGTTTTGGGGGTTTGGGACCCCCAAAAGGGGGGAATATATTGTAAAATGATTCTTGTCCTGTGAACTCCAGAGTACCTTTTGTTCTGTGAAAGGCAGTTGAACTCAGGCCTACGTGACTGAGGGGGAGGTCATCGTGACCGAAGTTATACAAGATGTGTTCCAGATGTTATGTGATTTCAAAATGTCCTGCCAACAGGTCCAAGGAAGGACGAGGTTTTGGTAATCCACGTCATTGTTATCGTTCACTGGGTCTATTTAAGGGTGAACGGAATAAACGGGGTGTCCCTTTTCCCTCAACTGCATACAAGTTGTGTTGTGCCTCTTATTATTCCACAACATTATATTACATATGTCTACTGTCTATATCACATATGTCTACTGTCTATATCACGTATGTCTATATCAGGTATGTCTACTGTCTATATCATGCATGTCTATATCACGCATGGCTATATCACGCATGTCTATATCACGCATGTCTATATCACGCATGTCTACTGTCTATATCACGCATGTCTATATCACGCATGTCTACTGTCTATATCATGCATGTCTATATCACGCATGTCTTTCTATATCATGCATGTCTATATCATGCATGTCTGTATCACACGTCTATATCACACGTCTACTGTCTATATCATGCATGTCTATATCACGCATGTCTACTGTCTATATCATGCATGTCTATATCATGCACGTCTATATCACACGTCTATATCACACATCTACTGTCTATATCATGCATGTCTATATCACGCATGTCTATATCACGTATGTCTACTGTCTAGATCATGCATGTCTATATCATGCATGTCTATATTACGTCTACTGTCTATATCACGTATGTCTATATCACGTATGTCTACTGTCTATATCACGTATGTCTATATCACGTATGTCTACTGTCTATATCATGCATGTCTATATCATGCATATCTATATCACGTATGTCTACTGTCTATATCATGCATGTCTATATTATGCATATCTGCATGACGTATGTCTATATCACGTATGTCTACTGTCTGTCTATATCATGGCGGGCTGAGGCCCACCTTTCTCCCAGCATTGTGGAGTGCTTGATTATGGATCAGAACACTCAGCTCAGTCAAAGCAAGAAGAGTTTCGGAATGGCCCAGCACATCATCATCATCATCCTTACTTGCATATGACGCTCCCTCTGGACTTGCTGTGGCAGGGTTTGATCTGCAGAGAGCAAGCGACCGCCTTCCATGTGTCCGGCAGACACTTCCTGATGTCCAACACAGGAATGTTCATAAAAGGCATCTTGATTGTTCCGTTGGACCACAGTTTGATGTCATTCATCGCCCCCTGGTCGGACTGCACGTTGCAGCTGCGAAACAGTTCTGTGGGCCTGCGGACGGAGATGACAGGCACCGTCCGTTGGTGAGTCAGGAAGCTACCGGATTTTCCCAACTACAAGTGGCACTTATTTCATAGTTTGGCTGGACCTGCTACATCTAGTCAGGTGCCACTTACGGTACATATCATTCAACATCATGTTTTAAATGAGTTAACTTTAGCGTGGACAGCCACCAGAGGGCGCTCTAGTCTTGTGACAACAACAGGGATGTGGAATGAGATCGGGAGTTTGGCGAACTTCCTAACCTTCTTATGTTCATGTAGCCTATTCAGCCTCCCAGGTATGTTGATGCTATTGTGTAGCAGCATAAGTGTTAATGTGTTAGCTTAACATAGCGGACACCTATTCGGCCTGCTGTGTGTGCTATTATGTAGTTGAACAGCTGTCCACATAAATAAATGTCACTTACACTGCAGTGCAACTTAATTTGTTTTTCTTTTCGTCCCTCTTCATATTCTGGAGCGACTTGTAGTCGGGAAAGTACAGTATTTGTCACCCAAAGCAAGTAGCTTCTATTTGACAAGTTATCACACACTGAAGCCAGTGTGCCACAGGACTGCAATCTACTTGTGGCAGTGATGGGTTGCGGGGGGAATGATGTAATGGTCTAATGTGCATAATTGGCAGGGATTTATTTGCAAAAGTGAGTAAAAACATGAAAAGTAAAACAAATACATTTGGAACGACAAATTAACTTTCTTCTGTTCGTCTTTTTTTCTTAAATATCGCTATTTGGATCGGGGGGGGCGAGCAGGATGTGCTGCTCGTTGAGTAGAGCAATACATCCTTCACAGTCAAGCTGCTGAATAACTTATTCTCATCCAGCATGGAGAGCCTCCTGACCTTCTGCTTCTCCTGACCCCTCCCCCCCCCAGAGACTTTGGCAGGTCACAGCAGAAAGCCAGTGGAAGGACCAGATGTCAAAGACATTTTCATTGTTCCTGTAACAGTGAGAATAAAGTTCTATTCTACTGTATTCTAGATTTGGTGCTACTTGCTAAATATCGCAACAAGGTCGCTAAATGGACAACAAAAACCCTAACCTGAACCCTCTTGCTTTGTCGTCTTCTCTGGCAGACCAGATAATGTGTTTATGAGCAAGAGCAAACAGGTAGCATCTTTTTTTCTTTCCAAATAAACAAAAGTATGGGAAACACTGCTTTGTCTGCTTGCACGCGTCATGTGGATCCTAAAGCGTCATCATACGTCAGTGATTACATGTCATTTTCTTTGACATCAACTCAAGCATTGCTTCTCAATTCTTTTCTGTCATGTCCCCCAGGAGCAGACATTTTTTCACACCCCCCTGATTTGAAATACTATTGATGTGTACAAAGCACTGCATGAGTTGCTGGCACCAGCATGCTTAAAGCATGAATAAAGACTAACAGGCTTGACAACCTCAAAGACATTTTATGAGTATAGTCCCCCCCAGCCTCAAACACCCCCCCCCCCATTTGAAAAGCACGGAACTAAAGCCTTATCATGAGGTAGGTGCTCTATGCTGAGCTAGGAAGATAGTTGAAAGCATGAACATACTGTAAATGCTGAGTATGAACAGTAAAGGCATGAGCATCATATGCTCCACTACATGACAGATGAGTGAAGATTGAAGTAAACCTGTTGTTGAAGTTGGTGCAGTAAGTGAGATCCTTGCAGCCCAGCTGGCAGGGTTCTCTGACATCAGCCAGGCAGGTGACCAGCTCGGCTTCCCTTGGGTTGTACTCGCACAGCTGATCAAAGTCTTGCCATGTCTGGCTGCCCCAGTTGGTGCTAATCTCCTGACACATGTCCCTGTCAGAGCAAACACAGCTCACAGCTTCAGGTCACAAAAACATACAATGCACTTCACATCCTGTGGAAAATGATCATGTATGCATTCATTTGGACACCATCTTGCCTGAGAAACAGAGCATTGTAGAATCTCGTTATTAAAACACATCTAATATCATCACCTAAACTCCAAACACTTAGACTGGTTTTTGATATACAGTAGATATTCAGCTCTGTTCCACGCCTACCAGTGAATGGTAAAAATAGCCAGTAACTGATAAGCACATAAAAATAACGCCCACAATGGCTGACTGAGGAGGAGGAAATGGACATCTGTGGTATATTTCTGTGTTTGTCATGTTATTAGACAAATATTGTGTGCTGCTTCAGATGATGATGTAGTCTAGGTTGTGTACGTTCACATTTGGCTGAGCGCTAACTTTATAAGCACAGGCGTAGCGCCCATCACCGGTGGAAATGAGTAACTCAGGCGTATTGGTGACCATGTATCAGAAGATAAGCGGACATACTGTATTATTATCCAGAGAGAATTGGTATCACGGCAGTCGTACAGCGGTTGCGGCTGTCTTACTCAACGCCTGTCTGGGGCATCGCTAACGGTTCAAAACCTGGTTTGAATCCCTGTTATGGCACATTTTTACTTATTATTGTTTTGGTTTTTCATTCTGGCTCTCACAGTGTATGGTAAAAACATTTTTGGCTGGTCCATTGAAGGCCCAGGTACAAATGCACTGCATCCCCTGTGTTTGATACACTGCAGACAAAATTAAGGGAATACTTAACAAGTTTGGTATTGTTTTGTGTCCTCACCACAGGTGGTCCTCCACCTGGCTGAGCCATTTGTCACACCATATGTTGGTAGTCTGCTGCGTAACAATGGCTGACAAATGCATTGACTGACTGGCATCTAGCGCAACCATGCTGCCCTATGGCTGATGCCATGTGTCGTCATCTCAGCAGCATGCCAGGATGGTATAGGGAGTGCATACAGGCATATTTCCAATAGAAGTCTATGATTCTGTGTCATCCTCCAGGCTTTACAATGCTTGGACACATAGTGCTGTGGTTTCTACCATTCACTGTACAGTATATGTACACTATATACAGTATGATCACACACTATATACAGTATGGTCATACAGTATGCATGCTGTTGTACCTGCAAAGTGATGTGTTGGCCTTGGAGCAGCAGTGTAGTTTGGCACAGTCCATTTTGGTGGGATGGGGGACTTCTTTCTCAGTTGGGAATGGGGGATGGGCACTGCCCAGAAAGCACTGCCACATGGGGTCTTGCGGGAGAGGCTGGGAGCCACACTCATCAATCAAAGCCTCCATGATCTCATGCTCTGTGCTTAACGTGCGAAGGATTCGCCGGCAAGCCACCTGACAGTGGGTGGCCTCTGCTCGGTCACAGCAGTAGAGACCTGCAGGTTTGTGGAACAAGAAAATACTTGACATCATTCATGCTGATCTGGTGGGACCCCTTTTAGTGGCTTGCAGGTTTTCCTGGGCAAAAAAAGCTTTTAATAGAGTTGGAAAGAACGCTCTGTACACTGCAAAAACTAATAAGCTGAAAGCCTCATTTTTTTCTCCGTGTTCTCCAGGGACTCTTCACACATTCCAAAAAAATATTCCTTTCATGTTGGGCTTATTGGAGACTCTACAAATAGTCCACAGGTGTGAGTGGCTGTTTTGTTTTTGGAAAAACCTCCCTTGAACTGGTTTTATTTTTTATATGATCTCCTTTTCACATATCCACACTTAAAACAAGCATCACATTAAACCTACTGGCAATTTTAATTTCTTTTCAATAAATAAACAATACTCCTAAATTTTAAATATGAAATAACATTTAGCTTAAATGTAGCTTGATCTTACCTCGTCCTAAGGCCACGTGACGTCAATCTAGCGACGTGAGAGGAACAACTTGTTTCAAGTCAAAGAAAAGTCAGACTGCCATTAAGATGTTCAAAGTGTTTGCCAGGAAGCATTTTATGCGTATTAAATATCAGCTGCATATTAATCATCTATTCCATTATCGTATTTGGAGGTGTTGGAATTCTCCACAAGCTCTAAGCTAAGCTAGCAAGTACACACCAACCCGTTTTACGCGAGCAAACCAGAAAACCTACACAGACGCTGTTTGACTTTGTGGATAAAAACGTATTGTTCCTGAAATGTTCATTGGACATGTTGTGTGCTGGCACTGTGTACTGTAGGGTGACCAGATTTTAATTACCAAAAAGGACACTCAGCCCAGAAATGAAAAAGTCCAATACTACTGGAAGTTTACTCAAAGATGCTCTATCATTGCAATCCATTTCCAGTATGCCTCCTCTGTATGCACAGACACTGGTTATGCTACAAAATACTATCTCTACCCAAAGACACTCATTTAGATTTAGGCTTCTCAACATGTTTTATTATGCATAAAATAATACCGCTTTCATAAGTTTCAATGCCACAAAAATATCTTCAAACCTCTGGAATGAAATCATGATAGAAATGTCCATTCCGTATTCCCATATCCTTACCTTCTCATATGTGAAGATGAGGGGGAATTAGGATGTAACACAACCAGACTACGAGAGGAACCTACCTTCTATGCGTGTGAAGATGGGGTGGAAATAGGATGTAACACAACCAGACTACGGTAGGAACTTACTGTCTATGGGGCTGCGTATCGGGTAGGACTTGGTGAAATTGCTGACGCAGCTGAGCAGCTGAGGGCTGTGGCTCTGACAGTACTCAGTGACGGCGCTGATCTGAGACACAGTGGGGGTGGAGTCCGTCCTGAAGATGGCCTGACAGTACTCCCTACAGGTGGTGTGACGCCCTGCATAGCTGCAGCAGGTGGAGCCCACTAGAGGACCAAACACAAACATCATTTAGACCAGGGGGTCTGAGAGATCAGACCAGAACTAGAATGATTTATTTGATTTTGAATATTTATCTCAGAGATTAATAAAGTATATCCACAGTATGTCATCTACAAACGTGTCTCCCATCAGGGGCGGATCTAGCTTTTTTTGAAAAGGGGGGGTGTGGCCGAGGCCGTAGGCCCAGGTACAGGAAATGGAACCGGGGGGGGGGGGTCTGGCCCTCCCCCCGAAAAATTGTTAAAATTAGACCTCATTTCCTGCTATCTGGTGATATCTGAGGCCAATTATATGTCCGTAATTTCAAGAGTTTGTTGTTATTTTCATGTCTTATCTTATTTTTTTTCTCATAGCCAATCAGAACAACATAATGTGTTTTAAGGTTCATCCGTAAACAGAAGTCTGAGATCGTAAATATTTTGTGGGACATCATAGTAGCGTAATGAGGGGTAATCTCTGGGTTGTCAATGTCAAAGTGTGCCAGCCGCCAGCCAGCTTGACCAGCTATTCAGATAAAAAGGCCGTCTATTTCCCACTGGGAAGCAATCCCTAGCAGAGTGTTTAATTACTTTCATCTCATAAACCCTCCAGCCCAATGCCCAAACTGATATCAAGGATACATGCTGACCCTATTCTGCATGCCGCCAGCTTACCACCTACCACTAAACAGTGCAGCATGTACTAAGCCATACACATGCACAGCCAGCCTAGAACAGTGTAGCATCCTCCTGGCCCAAAAAGCAGACCACAAAATATTCCCTGGGGCTCCCCTCCCCTAGAGTCCCTCCATATAGACAGTTGGGACATGACAAGTCGAAAAAATACGGTCACGTGACTCGTGGAGCCATCTTGGGGCCAAATTCACGTTTGCGTTTGCCTTTTCTATACAGTATTCTTGGCCGTATTCTTGTTTGTTCCCCAAAAATGCTGAGTTGTTGTGCATTTGGATGCACAAATAGACATGACAAGGGTTTCAAGCTGTACAGATTCCCTTCAGATGTCAACAGACGGACAATTTGGGAAAATAAAATCAACCGTTTGGGCTGAAAGCCGAACTCGTCTTCAAAGCTGTGTGAGGTAGGCTTTGTATATGTTAACATGTTTAATGTCACAATGTTTCGACAACTTGACAGCGCCACCTGGGACTTTGTTACTAAGTTTAAGGCATCTCTTCATGAGCTTGGCACGTTTTGGAGAGAGTGTGTTTACCTAAATATTGTGTTCTACTTCATTGTTTTGATATAAGAAAGTAGCCTAAACGTAAATATACTATAAAAAAGGAAACAATAAGGCAGTCATGGATGCTTAGAGTTAAGAATGATCCTTGTGTAAATCACCTCTGGTTGCAAATAAAGTCATCCATGATCTCCAGCAAACTTATAAAAGTGCATTCATTTTGAAATCTGTTGGCATTGAATGTATCGTCAAATTCTGCTTTTTATTCCATTTACTGTTGAAATCAAATGTTGAAGTTAATGCAACTGTTCCATATTCAACAGAATTCATATTGTTTTAATGTAGACTGAATTTGCTAATTTAATAAGCAGTTGGCAAAGCATTCATGCATGATGTCCATAACAGTTCAACAATGTTTTCATTCATGCAGTCAAGTCAGTCAAATGATACCATATTAATGATTTGGAAAATATAGATCTATAAATAGTTATAAAACAGACATTTTGCATGCGTCCCTTTGTGCAGAGACATTGCAATTTACATGCATTGTCGTACTGTGCACACAAGCCACGCGCCTGAATTGGCCCCAACATGGCGACGTAATCTCAGTTGTCATAACTCTCTATATAGAGGGACTCTACCCTCCCCTGTTCCCCCAGCCGGCCTAGCTCTGACTATGGCCTGGGGTGATCTGTCTTGGTACTAGTAGCAGTACTAATAAATCAATGTGTACCGGTTTAGACATACAAGTACCTTCACTGGGACTGGGTGACTGGAATCCAGGATGGTTTATCATTTTATTAGCTTTTATTGTGGCAAAAAAAATCGTGGGTGCCTCAAAACAGGGGGGGTGTACACCCCTCACACCCCCCTCTAAATCCGCGCCTGCCCATCAGGCGTTGCTGTATGAAGAACATACTCTGACCAATGACTCATGTAACAAAGGTTCCTTACCTTACCTTAGATTACCTTACCTTAGATTACCTTACCTTAGCTCACCTTACCTTACCTCAGCTTTGGACAGGCAACATGCGACAACATCCAACAGAGACCAACATCCAACACGCAACAACATCCAACATATAACAGCATCCAACATATAACAGCATCCAACACGCAACAACATCCAACACGTAACAACATCCAACAACATCCAACATATAACAGCATCCATCACGCAACAACATCCATCACGCAACAACATCCAACACGCAACAACATCCAACACGCAACAACATCCAACACGCAACAACATCCAACATGTGCTTTATGCATACAACTCTTGCATACGTCGTCTTGCATTTCAACTCACTTTCATTTTTGGTGATGCAACTGTATAGAGGACTCTGCAACAAGAATAAAAGTTACAATGTTACAACATCGCACAAAACAAAAACACATTTTCTCCCTCATCCAGTCTCCCTTCATCTCATGCATCCCATAAACCACACTATCTAGACCACGCTATCTAGACCACACAACCTAGACCACGCAATTTAGACCTAGACCATGCTATCTAGTGCAAATTCTGAGTTAAAAAGACACGTATATTCTTGCATCCAGCTCGTCTTAGCTGACAAATGCTCAACACACACAACACACTTCTGGCTTTCAAAATAAGAGCACTTTTTGCTGGATGTTTTCTAATTGTGTAAACAAAATACGTGTGTCTTAAACATATTTTACAATAATAACGCGGTTAGAATCACAAGCACGGGCATTACGGTTTGTTGAAGATTTAGTAGCAAGGACATCCCATTAGAAAAGCTAGCCAGGCTACATCCATTTCTCAATTACTCGGCTAAATTAGCCAATGATGTATTGCATCAATAAATGTACGGATTTTTGCATTAAATTCATGGACATTTTATTCACTAACCCGAAAAGCACACACTCTATGCTGGTAAAATAAGTGGAAAAGGTAAAGAACACAATTCTAAAAAATGTAAATGGAAAAAACGGAATTTGGGGTTTTAAGTGAGGCTGCTCAAGTTGACAATAAAGTTCTGGTGAGCAAGTATACTGCTTTTAAAACATACTAGAAATGATACATTGTTAATATACACTGTACGTGTGTGTATATATAAAATAAGAAATCAGGAAGCGGTCATACACTTTCAAACCACTGCATGTATTTCACATTGTTTTCTGGATATAAAACTAGAATTATTCTCTAGAAAATGCGTCTGTAAAAGATTCATAATGGGAAAAATGTATACGGGTTTTGTAACTTATGGAAGAAATTAAGAATAAAAACCAAGGTACCACAGTACTTCAAATATAAGTGCAAATGAGAGTCTTTAATGGAGTGCGAGCAGGTGAAGGTACTCACAATTGTACAGGCACATCAACAAAAGGCGACAGAGTGGAAAAGCTCTGTGGAAAAAAAACACGCGTGGCTGTCTTGGGCACTAGGAACATGTAAGAACCTTTTAAGTGACGGCACCGGTGAGGAGACGAGGTACAATGACAATGAACCAGCACCGCACGTACGACGGCGCTGGTCTTTTAACAGCCACTAATAATTGTCTGCAGCTGCGCGGGCACAAGGCGTGACGCGGCTGCCTCTTCCTCCCCGGAGAGAGTGCAGCCCGCCAAAATAAGGGCGCAGGACAGGAGACGCTCGCTCCTGTCCTGCAGGGCGTGACAATGCGCCTCATTCACGAAACGTTCTTACGCACAAATGTGTTCTTAAAGCCTTCTTACGAAGATTTTTGGCATTCACGAAACGTGTTCTTAACTCACAGTTCTTAGATCTAAGAACAAATTCTACGAACGCTCAGGAGGACTCTTACGCACAAGCAAAGCTTGCACTTTCAATGCGCAATCGCCCTCATGATGGATTTTGCAACCTGATCCCAAAAAATGTAGTGTAAATAAAATATCCCAACAATTATTTATCATCAAAACAACTAAAATATACTCCATCGATACATATATATTCAAATCCCAATTCATCAAAGAAAAAAAAGTAGCTGGCTGGACGTGCGCTGCACAGAGAGAGAATGTATCGGGACCATTAGATTTATTTGCTGAAAGCCACGAATATTTGATGTCCCGCTTCAGGCTTCAGGCTTCAGGCTTCAGGCTTCCCTCTCTGTTCTTGCAGGTGTGCAGGATCATCAGAATAACATCGCAATGAAACGTGGTGTGCCTATTGCGCACGTAGCACCCCCAGATAACGACATGCGCCCCCAGCCACGTCTTGAGCCAGAGCACGGGGCTGCTGTATTAATTAGGCAGCGTCTAATTAAATGTAACCACAGAAAAAATAAATTGTCACACACAAACTATGTATTTTGACTTTATTTTTCCATCATGATTGTGTCAATATTTTCTAGAGTTTCCGAAATGGTTTGGTTTCTGATTGATGGCCCACCTCCCGTTTCCTCCAGATCCCTCCGGTGCAGTCCAATCTTTTTTTTTGAGTCGATTTTAAGTCAAAACACTCCTTTTTAACCTCTGCGGTGGTGCGTTTCTCCGTGGAAACGGCATTTATGTTTCCTGCAATGGTGCTCCATGCCGACTCTTTTTGGATGGCCTGATGACCGGTGGATACACTTGATAATAAGGTGGTCTTGTGTTCGGTCACTCCTTTTAAAAGCACCTCTATTTCAGTAGAATTGAAGTTTTTCTTCTGTTTGTTGTCCAGCTGCTTCTCAGTCTTGCCCTTGCGCGTTGCCATCTCCGCCTCCAGCTGCCTGTTGTGCACGGCACATTTAGGCCTTACATGCACAGGCATCGCAGTTGGCATACATCAACCTAAGAACACCGGTGCGAACAATTATCCCTACTTAAGAACGTGTCGTGAATGTGGCGCAGTTTCCAACCCGCGCCTTCTTAAGAAGACTTTTAAGAAGATGTTCGTGAATGAGGCCCAATGTTATTAGGATTTGACTTTACCTCTGTGACTTTTTTGCATCCTTTTGTGAGGTCATTTCTGGATGATGCCTGTTGGGAGGAACATCAATCAAAAGGGAACAACTAATGGGTTACAGTACATGTGCCTCATGACTTCATTTGCAGTGACTTCTTACCTGTCTACATTCCCTGCGGCACTCAGAGGAGATGGCGAGCTCACAGCAGCCCAACCCGACCCAGCTGTCCACCTTCCTGGATACTCCTGGACGCGCACAATCAACCCAATCAACCCAGCATTCTCAAACTTTCCTTTCACTTCCATCAATACAAAAACACAAGCACACGGCTGACTTTCAAGCTAAACTTGCCAGACTTGAGACAATCTTCTGCAGCCATGACGGTGGGGGCGACTTTCATGTCATGTTTCATCCCACCGCTGCATCACTTCCCGTTTTCCAAACTACAGCAGCAACATGCAATTCATTCATTGTGTGTTAAAAACATGAATTCACCACCCCATCTTTTTTTGTTTACATAGTTTCGCCCAAAGCAGTTTCTTTTTGCATTTCCTCTGCAGATTCCTTTACTGCCGGGGCAGGGCGGGGCAAGGAGACAGACCTGCAGCAGCTTCCCCATTAGTGGTGTTCAAAAAGCACAGTGGCTGCAGCAGGAAGACGCTTTTTCTGCTATTTTTGTAGCTTCTATTAAGATTAATTCTCCACTGATTCTCCGTCTTCCTGCCATTCTCGTTGCTCCGCTCCTGTTCTTGTTGATTCTTGGTCATGTCTATCTTTTCCCATCTGCTGTGAGCCGTCTGTGGTTTGTGTATTTTTGCCTGATACTTTAGACTACTTTGTTCTACTGTTCATTCAAGACTGTATTTGCAAATATTCATGTCAAGTATGTTCTCAAGACTGTATTTTCATTTTTGAAATTCTGCTTCTGTCTCTCCGTTGCAGAATGCAAAACGTTCCTTGAATTGTTTGTTACTTTGCCTGACTATGATGTCATATCGTTTCTATCTTCAATATCAAGAGTCATCATGACAAGTTGGCAAATCCAAAGCTTACCTGGCAGTGTAGAGTTGATGCAAACCCACAACTCATTCTATGGGAATGAACAGAAGATACATCAAATCATCCATTTCATTGATTACTGTTATTCCTGCTCCAGATATAAATATTATTTCCACATCAAAAGGTGGGCCATATTACTACTGCATTGACTACATGATGGTGTCAAACATCTAACAGTGTAAAAAAAACAAATGGACTTTTGTTCTTCAGTGCAACACCAAAAAGTTTGCTGCTTATTTTGTATACTTTTAGCATGAATTACACTGATTAGAAGCCTTCTCCATCCAAAATGTACTTTTACGGCATTCTCTTTACAAAGCAGACATATAGAGCGAAATTGGACTCACCATTGATTCTGGACAGTAACCGGGCAACCTCTGCAAAAGATGCTTCAAACGAGACTCACTCTTTATGGTGGCCAGCTGCAGAAAAGAAAGTCAGTCAACATTAAAATGATTTATAAAGCAATGTCATGCTCTGCATCCCAACACTCTTATTTTGGTTACTTCCTGTTTTCTGTCCGGCATTTCCTGATCTCTGCTCTGTTTTCAGGCAGCTTGGTTTGGCAACTGGGGACGGATGGTAAGTAAGTAAGTATTTAAGTAAGTGCAAAGTATTTACTTCTGGCCTTTGGACTTTTTCCCTGGTCCTCTGGCATCTTCTTGGTGTTTTGCTAGGAGTTATTGTTTCTTACCTTCTTCATCAAAATACTGCCAACTTGCCACTTTCTGTGGCCCCATGGTGGCTTTATTTTGCAGCCGTGATGAATAAGAAAAGCAGAGGCTTGTGGTGTAACTGTGTTACTTAGTAAGGAACTACACAGCCAACTGTGGGTGACATCATAAGACAGGAGACAGAGCTGCGGGACAATGACTTCCGGTTTCCATGGTAACAGCAGGTGGCTAACAAGGACGTTTTGTGATAAAAATATGATAGAAACTCAGTTGGACTCAGGAAGTGTATTAAAAAGGCCATATTGTATGTGTACATTTTTGACATGAACCAAAAACACACACTAATGGGGGGCTGTACATTTGGGTGGTTAGCATGTTGGCTGCACAATCTGGGTTCCGGGTTCCAATCTCAGCTGGAATGTCTTTTGCATGTTCTCCCCAGGTACTCCTGCTCCCTCCTACGTTCCAAAAATATGCATGTTAGGTTAACTGGAGAGTTTGGTGTGAATGTTTGTATTTATATGTGCCCTGCCATGTCAGCTGGGATAGGCTCCAGCTCACCAGTGACCCTAATCAGCACAAGCACTGTAGAAAATGGATACAATGGTCTGCTGTGTGTGTGTTCATACCTGGTCACAAGCTTCTTTGCAGGGGGAGAATTGTGCAGCATGATGGCAGCAGGATGGATCTGCAAGCAGACGCAGCACTTAGCATCTATGTTCACAACAAACACGCTTTGCTTATTAAGACTGAAATGACATCACACCTACAAAACGAACCAAATAAGATATTCACCAATTATCCTTGTTACATTTCATTCTAATATTAATATTATATTTCACCATTACATTTACATATTATGGCACCTTTTTCATGAAACATTGTCTTTATATTGATGTACTTTTGACCAAATCATACACCGAGGCGGTCTGTGCCCGTTGCAAGATGAAATACGTGTTTGTCTTGGTAGATACACGCATGTCCACCCTGCAATACAAAGTACTTCCAAGTCATGACGGGTCCATTCTAGCCAGATTCTAAAGGGAGAGATATTGTTCTGAAAGAAACGTGCGGGACATAAAAGAGACTTTGAATGTTGCTGGCAGCCATGAAAAGACATCAAAGAAAAAGAGTGTACTTGACAGGCCAGCCTCATGAACAGCATCACGCCTCCTAATCAGCATATAGAACCTTCATGTGAGCTGGGGAAGCCTTGGTGGTGTGTCCTCAGCTGCTTGACACAAAACTTTCTGGATTCCATCAGCAGGTCCGCTCTTTGATGCTTTGAGGAGGAGCAGACTTCCACTCTATGTGAATTTGTGTCTACAGAGAACACTGCCCTTTCTAAACTGGTCTCTTTCAAAAGACAACTACTGGATCATAAAAATGTGGTCAATCTGGAACGCACTGAGTATGACTTTTGTGTTGAATGCATTGTGTACTGCAATAACTGCAGTACCGCAACATTACCATTACGGGGCAGCATGGCTCGGTTGCGGGTCCTGTGAGCATGTCGAAGTATTTTGTGCAAGATACTGAACCCCCAGTTTCTCCTGATGCTACGTCATCAGTAGTAAATGTGCTACCAGCGTCAAAGGTCATCAGTATGTAAATATGCTACCAGCGTCAAAGGTCATCAGTAGTAAATGTGCTACCAGCGTCAAAGGTCATCAGTAGGTAAATGTGCTACCAGCGTCAAAGGTCATCAGTATGTAAATGTGCTACCAGCGTCAAAGGTCATCAGTAGTAAATGTGCTACCAGCGTCAAAGGTCATCAGTAGTAAATGTGCTACCAGCGTCAAAGGTCATCAGTATGTAAATGTGCTACCAGCGTCAAAGGTCATCAGTAGTAAATGTGCTACCAGCGTCAAAGGTCATCAGTAGGTAAATGTGCTACCAGCGTCAAAGGTCATTAGTAGTAAATGTGCTACCAGCGTCAAAGGTCATCGGTATGTAAATGTGCTACCAGCGTCAAAGGTCATCGGTAGGTAAATGTGCTACCAGTGTCAAAGGTCATCGGTAGTAAATGTGCTACCAGCGTCAAAGGTCATCAGTATGTAAATGTGCTACCAGCGTCAAAGGTCATCAGTAGTAAATGTGCTACCAGCGTCAAAGGTCATCAGTATGTAAATGTGCGACCAGCGTGAAAGGTCATCAGTAGTAAATGTGCTACCAGCGTCAAAGGTCATCAGTAGGTAAATGTGCTACCAGCGTCAAAGGTCATCAGTAGTAAATGTGCTACCAGCGTCAAAGGTCATCGGTATGTAAATGTGCTACCAGCGTCAAAGGTCATCCGTAGGTAAATGTGCTACCAGCGTCAAAGGTCATCAGTAGTAAATGTGCTACCAGCGTCAAAGGTCATCAGTATGTAAATGTGCTACCAGCGTCAAAGGTCATCAGTAGTAAATGTGCTACCAGCGTCAAAGGTCATCGGTAAGTAAATGTGCTACCAGCGTCAAAGGTCATCCGTAGGTAAATGTGCTACCAGCGTCAAAGGTCATCCGTAGGTAAATGTGGTACCAGCGTCAAAGGTCATCCGTAGGTAAATGTGGTACCAGCGTCAAAGGTCATCCGTAAGTAAATGTGCTACCAGCGTCAAAGGTCATCGGTAGTAAATGTGCTACCAGCGTCAAAGGTCATCGGTAGTAAATGTGCTACCAGCGTCAAAGGTCATCCGTAGGTAAATGTGTGCTACCAGCGTCAAAGGTCATCCGTAGGTAAATGTGCTACCAGCGTCAAAGGTCATCCGTAGGTAAATGTGCTACCAGCGTCAAAGGTCATCCGTAAGTAAATGTGCTACCAGCGTCAAAGGTCATCCGTAGGTAAATGTGCTACCAGCGTCAAAGGTCATCAGTAGTAAATGTGCTACCAGCGTCAAAGGTCATCAGTAGGTAAATGTGCTACCAGCGTCAAAGGTCATTGGTAGTTAATGTGCTACCAGCGTCAAAGGTCATCGGTAGGTAAATGTGCTACCAGCGTCAAAGGTCATCGGTAGGTAAATGTGCTACCAGCGTCAAAGGTCATCTGTAGTAAATGTGCTACCAGCGTCAAAGGTCATCGGTAGTAAATGTGCTACCCGCGTCAAAGGTCATCGGTAGTAAATGTGCTACCAGCGTCAAAGGTCATTCGTAGGTAAATGTGCTACCAGCGTCAAAGGTCATCCGTAGGTAAATGTGCTACCAGCGTCAAAGGTCATCCGTAAGTAAATGTGCTACCAGCGTCAAAGGTCATCCGTAAGTAAATGTGCTACCAGCGTCAAAGGTCATCGGTAGTAAATGTGCTACCAGCGTCAAAGGTCATCGGTAGTAAGTGTGCTACCAGCGTCAAAGGTCATCGGTAGGTAAATGTGCCACCAGCGTCAAAGGTCATCGGTAGGTAAATGTGCTACCAGCGTCAAAGGTCATCGGTAGTAAATGTGCTACCAGCGTCAAAGGTCATCGGTAGTAAATGTGCTACCAGCGTCAAAGGTCATCGGTAGGTAAATGTGCTACCAGCGTCAAAGGTCATCGGTAGTAAATGTGCTACCAGCGTCAAAGGTCATCGGTAGTAAATGTGCTACCAGCGTCAAAGGTCATCCGTAGGTAAATGTGCTACCAGCGTCAAAGGTCATCAGTAGGTAAATGTGCTACCAGCGTCAAAGGTCATCAGTATGTAAATGTGCTACCAGCGTCAAAGGTCATCAGTAGGTAAATGTGCTACCAGCGTCAAAGGTCATCGGTAGTAAATGTGCTACCAGCGTCAAAGGTCATCCGTAGGTAAATGTGCTACCAGCGTCAAAGGTCATCAGTAGGTAAATGTGCTACCAGCGTCAAAGGTCATCCGTAGGTAAATGTGCTACCAGCGTCAAAGGTCATCAGTATGTAAATGTGCTACCAGCGTCAAAGGTCATCAGTAGGTAAATGTGCTACCAGCGTCAAAGGTCATCAGTAGTAAATGTGCTACCAGTGTCAAAGCCTTGGAGGTGGTAGAGCGCTGTACAATTGAAAGACTGTGAAAACGGCATGCAGTCGCATCCTAACTCTCGCACGTTTATTCAAAAATGAATTCATTAGCTAATGGCTGGTACAATAATAACCATCATTATCATCATCATGATAATCATAATTATACGGAACACTGAATAAGAAAAGCAGAGACTTGTTGGGGACAATGACTTCCAGGTGGGAGTCGAGAGCATGCTAACATACTAAAGCCATGTTAGCGTAGTACTGTAGTTTGCTTTACAGGATAGCGAAGTACTGTGTAGACTAAGTTTGACCAGATTTGTTGTTGGGTGTGTGATCCAAGATGGCTGAACAAACATCTTTTTTAACACCACAAGATTCAATGTAGCAAAAGTAAAATACAAGTTTGTTCTGTGCAATACTGTAGCGTAACTGAGGCAGGCAATATTTTTGCAAAGTAAGGTTTCACTGAATGTGGCCTTTAAGTCTTCAATAAGTCACATAGTATCACAGCATTCAACGGCACAATTCAACACAAACACGGCACTAATGAACGTGTCTATCTTGGCTTGATGGTTAGGTTAACATTTGAAACGCTCTATAGGTGTGAATGTCTGTATAGACGTGCCCTACGATTGGCTGGGTGTACCACACCTCTCACCCAAAGACAGCTGGGATAGGCTCCAGCTTACCCGTGACGCTAAAGAGAACAAGTGCTATAGCATAGAAACATCTATTGAGCAGAAACACTACGTGGTAGATAACGTGATACGTGAAGTTTGATGCTGACAGTGGAAAGACTCAAGAGTGTTCAAGTTTCCACAGTTGGTCTACTACAAAGAAAAAAAGGCCATCTTTCATTTGGTTTTCTAACTCAAGTTGCCTATGGAATGAGTGCTTGTTCAAAGAATAGAAGGTGACACAAATATTTGAGGGAAGGGAATGCATGACGGGTCAGTCACGTACAATTAGGAGGCCAGCGGCTGGCTGCTAATGAGCACCGGGCTCATTGCAAGCGACAGTGTTCCATTCATAGCACACTCGAGGCTGAGCTCACCCTGCTATGCTGCCTGGCACTCAGACTACAAAGCATGAACACATTAACATTTCATAATGATACACATGAATAAAGTCCAAATATGAGATATGTTGATTTTAGTATGGCTTTTTCTGTGGATAACGACACAGGAGGCTGAGTGATGATGATGATGACAACTTGCTATCTTCCACCCTGTGGGATTATTCCCATTCTTTGGATTGTCAATCTGCAATGAGTGTAAATTACGTAACTAAAGAGTCTTCCTTTCATACTTCTACTCCGACATCACAGCTCAGCTGGGCCTCACGCAGCGAATACCTGCTTATCATTGCACTGATTGTATCATGACATCAGTGTCATACTTTACGCTTGACTTTCTTCTTCTACGGATGTCTGTGTAACTTCGCTAGTTACCAGCATTCATGATTTCATTGGATTACCAACCTGTTTTACTTAACTGTGATACTAGTTGACGATTGCCCCGGGTTTTTTTCATGACTACAGTCAAACCTGTCTTAGCGGCCACCTGCCTATAGCGGCCCCTGAAAAATCCCCCGCAGAAAATTTGCGTATTATAGACCCTGTGTATAGCGGTCACCTGTCTAATGCGGCCAGCGGCCACCCATTTTGTATCCCTTGGTCAATATCTGACTGCATATAGTGGCCAAAATGCCGACTCAAGCAGAAGCTTCATGCACGAAAAAGTTTCGTTTTTCAATCAATGAAGCCGTCGTGTGTAGACTTTAATTACTGAGTCCTAGCTCAGTTACAATCATTCACAAGATCCACACAAACTGTCAGTTGTTCCACATAAAAAAAGCCGTCTTCTTTGGAGCTTGTTGCAGACAGTGACACCGTTTATTTCCTGGTGTGAGACAATGTGCACTGGTCAATACTGTAATGCCGCTTGTTGTGGGGAAGGAGAGACTCACGTCGCCGATGCACTTTAATCGCTTTATTAACAGCGGTTTATTAACCTAAGTGCTAGGCTCAGAGACTGCTTCCAGACAACAGACTGGGAAGCGCTCTGTAGTCCCCATGGCAGTGACATTGACAGCATGACTCACTGCATCACAGACTATATCAACTTCTGTGTGGAGAACACTGTGCCCTCCAAGTTGGTGCGGTGTTTTCCCAACAACAAACCCTGGGTGACCTCTGAGATTAAGGCCCTGCTAAACAAGAAGAAGAGGGTCTTCAACTCGGGGGACAAGGAGGAGCTGCGCAGAGTCCAGAGGGAACTCTGGCATAAGATCAGGAAGGGGAAGGACTGCCACAGGAGGAAACTGGAGAAGAGGCTGGAGGAGAATAATGCCAGCGAAGTCTGGAGAGGCCTGCAGACCATCACAGGCCATGGTAAAGGAGTGGGGAGAGACCAAGCCAGTGGGGACAAGATCTGGGCAGATGAACTCAATCCGTTTTTCAACAGATTTGAGTCTGCCCCCACTCCCTCTCCTACCAACTCACCACTCTTCACCCCCACATCCCCATCCCAGCCATCCTCTACTCCCCTCTCCATAACTGATGATCAGGTGAGAAGTCAGCTGAAGAAGATCAAGGCAAGGAAGGCCCCGGGACCGGACGGCATCAGCCCTAGAATCCTCAAGGACTGTGCTGACCAGCTCTGTGGAGTTGTCTCAGTTCAATCTCAGCCTGAGCCTGGAGAAAGTCCCGGCCCTGTGGAAGACCTCCTGCGTTGTCCCGATACCAAAGACACCGCGTCCCAAGGAGCCTAACCACTTCAGGCCTGTTGCCTTGACCTCTCACCTGATAAAGACCATGGAGAGGATTATCCTGCAGCACCTGCGACCCCTGGTGGGCACTCAGCTGGACCCCCTGCAGTTTGCTTACCGGCCTCGGATCGGAGTGGACGACGCAGTGATCTTCCTGCTGCACAGATCACTGCTACACCTGGAGGACAGCGGGAGCGCTGTGAGGGTCATGTTTTTTGACTTCTCCAGTGCCTTTAACACCATCCAGCCGTCACTACTCAGAGTGAAGATGGAGAGTGTGGGAGTAGACCAACAACTGACTGCATGGGTTGTAGACTACCTCACCAATAGACCACAGTATGTGAGGCTCCGTCACTGTGTATCTGACATGATACTCTGCAGCACAGGTGCCCCTCAGGGTACGGTGCTCTCCCCTTTCCTCTTCACCCTCTACACCTCGGACTTCACACACAACTCCACACAGTGTCACATCCAGAAGTTCTCCGATGACACAGCCATTGTGGGTTGTGTTTCAGAGGGGAACGATCTGGAATACAGGACGGTCATCAGGGACTTTGTCAGCTGGAGTGAGCTTAACCAGCTGCAACTCAACACCAGCAAGACAAAGGAGATGATCATTAACTTCCAGAGGAAAACATCCCATTTCACACCGGTGAACATCCAGGGAGCGAACATAGAGTTGGTAGACAGCTACAAATTCCTGGGTGTTCACCTGAACAACAAACTGGACTGGTCCGTCAACACCCACGCCCTCTACAAGAAGGGCCAGAGTCGCCTCCACCTGCTGAGGAGACTGAGGTCCTTTGGTGTGTGCAGGACTCTCTTATGGACCTTTTATGACTCTGTGGTGGCCTCAGCCATCTTCTATGCTGTGGACTGCTGGAGAGGGGGCAGCACGGACAGGGACAGGAGCAGGATCAATAGGCTGATCAGGAGAGCGAGCTCTGTGCTGGACGGTCCTCTGGACTCCGTGGAGGAAGTGGGGGAGAGAAGGATGTTGGCTAAGCTGACATCCATCATGGACAACACCTCTCACCCGCTACATGACACTTGTTTCCCTGGGCAGCTCCTTCAGCAGAAGCCTGTTACACCCACGGTGTAAGAAGGAGAGGTTCCGCAGGTCCTTCATACCGACCGCTGTCAGGCTCTATAACACCTGCACCACCTGAACCATGTTGTAGTCAATATGCATGTCTTTAAACTGTACTCTTTACTTGCGTATCTTGCTTGCTGCTGTAACAAGTAAATTTCCATGCTGTGGGATAAATAAAGTACAAATAAAAATACAAATACAAATACAACCTAGTAGTTCTTTATAAATGTTCTTTAACTTTTATCCGCAGTCCCACAGTGCCCTCTACTGGTCAACATGTAACAGTATAATTATATGTATCTGCAAACACAACAAGCTTTTAATCACAGACATGTTAATATGTGCACGCACAAATTCAAAATGGCCGTCAACCTGTCTATAACGGCCACCTGTCTATAGCGGCCACTTTTGCCGTTTCCCTTTAGTGGCCGCTATAGACAGGCTTGACTGTATTTTGTTTCCAGTAAATATTGTTGTAGAACTTGTACTGCATATTGCAGTATTTGTCTTATTTGGAGTTTATGAGTGAAATGCACGCAGTGGCAGCACAGTAAAAGAAGCATTATTCGTTCATTCCTTGTACCACATAACGTCACAAATAGCATCCTGGACCAAGTCTACAGCAACATCAAAGGTGCTTTGAAGGCTGTTCCAAGACCCCACTTTGGAAAGGCCGACCACATCTCCATATTCCTTTATCCAACATACAGACAACTTCTCAAACAAGCTCCCCCTGTAAGTACAGCAGTTAAAGTGTGGAATGAAGAAACTGATCAAGTACTTCAGGACTGCTTTGGCTGCACAAACTGGGATGTGTTTAAAACTGCAGCGGGGAGGGAAGATTGTACTGTTGATTTGGATGAATACGCTTCTGCTGTTACTGGCTACATTAGCACATGCATAGAGACTGTTACCACCACCAAGTATTACAGAAAATACCCTAACCAAAAACTGTGGATGACCTGTGATGTAAGGGCTAAGCTACGTGCTCATTTGACTGCATTTGTCATGGGCACCGCTGAGGACTACAAAAAGGCCAGATATGACCTGAGGAGGTCCATACGAGAGGCCAAAAGACAGTACAGACAGAAGCTGGAGGGCTACTATTCCACCTCAGACCCTCGGCGCATGTCGGCGGGGCTCCAGCACATCACAGACTATCGACAGCAGAGTAGCGTAGCCACGTCCAGCCAAACCACACTTCCAGATGAGCTGAATGAGTTCTATGCCCGCTTTGACACCCAAACTCCTGATGAGCAGAGAGGATGGCTGAACCTGGGGAGCACACAGGACTCACCTCTCATGGTGACATCAGCTGATGTGCGCAGGGTTCTGAACAAAACAAACCACGAAAAGCAGTAGGCCCAGACAACATCTCAGGACGTGCACTTCGGGTTTGCTCATCTGAGCTAGCTGATGTGCTTGCTGACATATTTAACCTGTCGCTTGCACAAGCATCGGTACCGACCTGCTTTAAGTCCACCACCATAGTGCTCGTACCCAAGAAGAGCAACGTGACCTGCTTGAATGACTATCGCCCTATAGCACTCACTCCTATTGTTATGAAGTGCTTTGAAAGAATAGTCATGACCCACATCAAAAAGAGCATCCCGGCCACTGTGGACCCTCCACAGTTTGCATATCGCCAGAACCGGTCCACGGATGATGCAGTCAACACTGCCATCCACACAGCCCTTTCTCACCTACAGGGCCAGGACACATATGTCAGAATGCTATTTATAGACTATAGCTCTGCTTTTAATACAGTCAGCCCCCACAAACTCACAAATAAACTCCTCACACTTGGCCTGTCACCCTCCCTCTGTAACTGGGTGTTTAACTTTCTCACAGGCAGGCCCCAGTCAGTCAGAGTCCACAATCACACATCCAGCTCAAGAACTGTGAGCACTGGGACCCCACAGGGGTGTGTGCTGAGTCCGCTCCTCTACACGCTCTTCACCTACGATTGCGTGGCCTCCCAGAACAACACCAGCATCATTAAATTTGCGGATGACACTACAGTCATCGACCTGATCACTGGTGGTGTTGAAACATCATACAGAAGAGAGGTGGCGGACCTCATAGCTTGGTGTCGTGATAACAATCTCCTTCTCAATACAGATAAGACTAAAGAGATTATCATCGACCCAAGAACAAGGGAAAAGGAGCCGCATAGACCCCTGCTTATTGATGAGACTGAGGTGGAGAGGGTGAAAACCTTCAAGTTCCTTGGCACACACATCAGCGAGGACCTCACCTGGTCTCACAACACCCAACAAATTCTGAAGAAGTCCCAAAGGAGACTGTACTTCCTGAGAAGACTGAGGAAATTTGGCATGTCCACCACAATCCTGAGTTGCTTCTACAGATGCACTATCGAAAGTGTCCTTACCGCCTCCATCACTGTTTGGTACGGTAACTGTACAACACGTGATAGGAAGGCACTCCAGCGGGTGATCAAGTTAACATTGTTGGGGCAGCCCTCCCCTCACTGCAAGACATTTATAAATCTAGAGTCCTACACAGAACACACAACCTCATCAAGGACAGCACACATCTACAACACTCATTATTCACACTCCTACCGTCAGGCAGACGCTACAGGAGTTTGAAGTCCAGGACCACAAGGCTGGCAAACAGCTTTTACCCACAGGCCATCAGGCTTTTCAACAAAGCACTCACACACGTCGCATGCAACACACGCACACACACTCATAGCACTTTATTTATTTATTTGTATTATTTATCTGTATTAATGTCTCTTCTGTTGTTGTTGCTTAATTTATTGGTATTTATGTTTATGATGGTATTTGTTTCTTATGTTGGTATTTATGTTTCTTATGTTCTTATTCATTTTCTTGTGTTTTGTTTCTTTTCTTGGGAGAACGAACAGAATAAGAATTTCATTGCATAGTATAACTGCTGTTTTACTGTGCATATGACAATAAAACTCTTGAATCTTGAATGACATTAGGTTGAGCGAAGAGCTGCTGCTTACATCCGTATCACTTGGTATCAGTATCGGTAACAAAGTGCTGGGCAATGTTGGTATATCAGATATCAGTAAAAGCCAATATGGAGCATCTCTACTTGAAATACTTCAATATTGTGGAGTATATCCATCAGCACTCATACGGTATCTTTACCGCAGCATGTGCAGACGTTTTTATACCTACAATATGTAGAACCATAATATGTAGAACAGTAATATGTAAACAAATAATATGTAAACAACTAATATAGAACAATAATATGTAGAACAATATGTATACAACTAATATAGAACAATAATATGTAGACAATAATATGTATAAAATTAATATAGAACAATAACATGTAGAACAATAATATGTATACAACTAATATAGAACAATAATATGTATACAACTAATATAGAGCAATAATATGTAGAACAATAATATGTATACAACTAATGTAGAGCAATAATATGTTGAACAATAATATATCTACAAAAATAGAAACAAATGTAACATTTTGTCTTTATGCTGAAAAAACCTGAAGGTTTGTTTTGATGTCATGCTGGTATGAGCAACAATAGTGGGAATATTGTGATGAACATGTAAACGGAATATTCTTATTGCTTGTGGACGTCTTGTCTTCACATCGTGTTCATGGAAACGTGCACAGTGACATTTGCCAAGTGTGTTGTGCTGACCTTGAATTCAAGATTCAAGATTCAAGATTCAAGAGAGTTTTATTGTCATGTGCATAGTACAACAGCAGTTATACCATGCAATGAAAATCTTATTCTGTTCATTCTCCCAAGAAAAGAAAGAAAACAAATGAAAGAATAAGAACATAAGAAACATAAACACATAAACATATATACCAATAAATTAAGCAACAACAACAGAAGAGACATTAATACAAGTAAATATTGCACGAGAGATGGATCTTCTGCATGCTTTAAGTAGTCCAAAGGCTACTTGCAGTGATCCTAGCATCACAGGGTCATTTCTCAGCACGAGAGTCTGCCTCAGACATCAAAGAAATCAGCACAACATGGCCAACTTAACACCGCCACAGAAATCAACACACATGCCAACTACGACTACCAGCAAGGCATGCAGGGAAGTTGGAAGTACTCCCAGAGATGCTCCGTGATGCTGGTAGTGAAATGTATCATTTCATAAACTGGTCCCTTAAGAGATCTTAACCCTAACTAAACCCTAATGGGAGAACTAAACCCTAACTAAACCTTAATGGGAGAACTAAACCCTAACTAAACCCTAATGGGAGAAGTACTTTGCAACCCCTAACTGGATAACTAAATAAAGCACAGCTCATGAACAATGACTTCCACTGCTAAATGGTTTTCCACAATGCAAGTACACCTGGCATCAGAAGCACCAATAAAAGCATGATGTTCTTCGCAGGTTTCCAGGATGAAACGGTCCATCAAGACTGATTTGACCATCGCTACACATCAATCATGGAATAATTACAAGCGTTTCTCCTGCCACTACTTGGAGATACAATCGTCCCTCACCACAACGTGGTCCCCACTACATCACTCCCCCACCCTATCCTTTTTTTTCAAAAATGTATGAATGAGTCAATGATGGCTGTTTGGTGGTTGACTATGGGCTATTATTAGTCATAAAATATTGAAAAACAACTTCCATGCAGTATGTATTCTGGCCACTAGGCATCTGGAGTGTTACATGACATCAGATGACCTTCACAATGCCACGGTATGTCTGACACCACATAGTTCTCCTCCCATTCTGTGTGGAAGTGGTAAGGTTTTGGCTTCTTACTTTATCCTTCTTCCCTCTCCATTTGAAACACTTTCTTATGTTTAGAAGAAGCAAATTGGAGAGGCTAACTAGTTAGCTCGGTAGCTTGCTATGCTAGTGGCAGCCATCTCTTGTGTCCCTGCAGTGATCCTGTAGCCTGTGCATTACTAATCACTTATCACCGTCGGTTCTGGAACCAATGAACCGCCATAAACGAGGGACGCCTGCGCACAGAGTAGAAGATCATCTGTGCAGTTTGAGACAGTGTGTCACACCAAACATTTGTCAGCTTCTGAGGTGGTATCAGAATAGTGTTAGTAGTAGTAGTAGTAGTAGTAGTAGTAGTAGTAGTAGTTTTACACAAGTAACCCTCACTTTGTTTTCAATTATATTTTACAATATCTCTTCTAAAACAAAAATGCCAATGACAGATGACTCTCTGTGGTTCTGTTTTGATCTGGTTCTAGATCTAGATCTAGATCTGGAACTGGACCTTCATCTTAGTTCTGTTCAGATCCTCCATGAGTCACAACTCAGCCAAGCAAGTGTCAACCGTTAAAGATCAATGGAAGAGAAAAGTCCATGCTTGGATGAGAGCAGCAACGATGAAAAAAATAACCCGATAACGTCGCCCGGGAGATAAACACCCAAACAGCTTGTTCTTCCTTTCTACTTGCACGTTGACTCAACATCCAAATCATTCCTACATGAAAACATTCAACAAGCTGTCCATTTTACGCCTTCCAAAACCTCCCACATTTTCCATAAGACAAAGAATTTCTTTAAAATTCCACATTTCTTAAGTTCCACTCTCAGTCAGGACATTTCCCACATTCCACAAACCCCCCCCCCCCAAAAGTTCCCATTGAAATGAACGGCATTCCTGCATCAACACATTCAGGATACCAACGTGACAGGTTCCTAAAATAGCCACTTTCCCTGCAATTTCCCATTTTCCGTCTCCAGTTCAGCTTCGCCTCATCAGAATTCCCGCACAATTTGTACATGGATGTTTTTTTCAGTTGGATACGATACGAATGAACTAACAAAGCTAAGATGTTGACTTCAGCTGCCGTAGCGTACATTGGATTGTTTTTAGCATCTTTCATGCATCAAAGTGGCCCCCATCCCCATTTGGATCAGGGGGAGGGAGTGCATCTGGCTCTCAGACGTTTCTTAACATGATAATATTGATTTCTTTTCATTTGTCTTTCTGCTGACATTTGAAGTAAGTGAAACACTGCAGAGATCACAGATAAAAACATTCATCCATTTTCTAGCACAATGCGGGTGGCCGGGCCCGGCTGCCCTTTTTTTATTTTTCCGGTGAGACACCAAAACTTGATTATTATTGGATAATGCGGTAGCCTGGCCGGGTCACTGAGAGGTCAAGAAGTAAACTTCCCTCCTTGAATCAAATAGTCAGCTGGCTAACTCTGCACAGCAAAGCCTTGTGATGAAGAAAGGTGAGGACACTACAAAGCCATCAGCAACACACGTCACATCAATGCTAAGAAGTATTTCATTTGTTATTGGTTAGCTTCAGAACGTTATTAAAAAGAATAAAATAGTACATCCTGAAATTGTCGGTCTTGCTTAAAAATGCAATTGTATTCAGTGTTGAAAAATACAACATGGCTCTCACAGAAGCCACATATTTGAATCAAATATGTGGCTTTCATGGCTGTCTTAGCCAAAAAGGTTCCCGACTCCTGAGTTGAATGTATGCTAGCTATCGCTGGAAGACGTTTGTACACCCCAGCTGTAAGCATATGCTCCATTGTGGAGCCGGAAGGCTTCTTTTTCTCTAGTCCTTGGCTACGTGTTGCTGTGAATAGGTTGAGCTTTGACGCCGGTCAGGATAAACAATCGACGAGCGCAAAACTCCATTTGAACGTTGGCAAGACTATCATTTGCGAGTCTGGAGCTCACGCTTGATCACAGCGGAAAGAAGAACTCTCCTCCCCCACTCCTTCTCTCCTCAGCCTTCTGCTTTGAGGAGTCAAATTGTTTCCAGATGCTTCCCCTCACAGCACCACCACCACCACATGGAAGACGTGACGGGGAGCAAGTTTCACCAGGAAGCTATCGTTGCATTTGCTGATGACTGAAGACGCTAAAACGTACACTGCGCCGTCATCAAATTAAAAAAACAAACAACTCGAAGCTATTTCTTTTATTTCTACAATAGGTTGTGGGCCAATTAAAAAACAAGCTGTGGTTCCACAAATGTCCCCTGAGCCACCCTTTAGACACCCGTGCTGTGGCGCCTTATGACAAAGACAATCTATGAGCTACGAGTGTTCCGTCCACGTTTCAGGCAGACGAGGACTTTGCAAAGTGAGCAAATCCACATCCTGAACCCATGTGGACTCCAGCAGGCTCATGCAGACCACATTTGAACACCAAGAAGAAAAACAGCAAAAGGACTTGAAGGAGACGCCTTCCCAAACGGCTTAAACGTGAAAACAAGTCTTTCTATTCAACACCTGCTTAGCACACAAACCTTCACATTTATTCAACACATTCTCTCATTTTCATGGATGTTTGTGCCCTGTGAGCATATTTTGAGGTCTCATGTAGGTCAAGCTATGCTAAGCAGTAAGAAAAACAGCCCCCCCCAGCTCCATTCTTCTTTCCTTATTTCCTTCTGCTCATTCCCACATGGAATAACATGAAACATATCATCACACCAGCAATAACGCATTTCTCCTCATGTGCTTTGTATTGGGTTTGTTATTGAACTTTCACCTTGACAATAAATCAATTCAACAACAAACAAAGACTTTGGTCACCCCTGCCTGAATACATCAGAATAATTGCTCATTTCATCCAGTTAGATGTTGATTGTTTTCTTGTGTTGAAGCTAAACCAATCAAATAAAGAATACAACATCTGAAAAGGTGTCATTCTCGTTGAAGCCAGTTACGTCATTTACTAATCACAAATATGAAATACGTCCTTCAAGAAGCATTTCATTCCGTTTTTCAGGACACTCTTTGTCAAGTAAGCTAACGAGGATTCGTATGTTGCAATAAACACTATTTGGGCGAAAATAAAAGCTTATTTTACACTCTTCTGCTGTCTTTCAATGCGCGACATGAAATGACTTTATTAACATCATTCCATTATTCCCACTTTCTGGAAGTTCGTAAACGCAACTTCCTTTTTTCACAGCAAAGTCGCAAAAGACGATTAAGTTTGCTGTTTAGTGACGACACTAACACTTCTTTTTGACTATTTGCTTGCAGCATTAAGACTTTGTATGACTTGACAGTCACGTTTGGTGGAGAAAAGTCCACACAGGATGCCAGATGGCACTAAATCAACAAGTAACTTTGAAACATAAAAATAACTTTTTCTCCACCCACTCAAGCTTTTAGCAGGAGAAGACAAGTCCCAAATGACTGAGTAGTAGTGAAAATAATCCCATGAAATGCATGAAGACGTGATGTGACTGTAAGAGCAATAGTGTATAAATATTCATCATGATATAAATATAATGCTTACCCTGAGCACGCAGCGGCGGGAAGAGAAAGTTTACCGCGAAGAGAAAAGCGAAGATCTGTAAACACACAAACATCTTCTCGAAGTTCTAAAGTGCATCGTGGACGACAAGGCATGAAGACATGAAGACTGAAGACATAAAAGACATGAAAAATAAAGACATGGCCCGTCAACGTCTCTCTGTTCGTGTCTTCCTGTGCACATGCGCACAAGAAGCCGGACGGTCCACTCCGACAGAACCTGACAAAGATTGTTTACGCACAAGACAAGTCCAAACGTTTTACACGGAAAAGTCAAAGGACATTGACCCATTTTGTTACGTCACAGCATTATTCCAAATTGGAATCCATACATCCATCATTCTACACACAACACGGAAAACGTTTATTCTGAAATGTTTACAAATGTATTCAAAATGAAAAGCTAATAAATCATATGTGCATAAATCAATAAATTCACAGCCTGACTTTTTGTATGGAACATTTTCCCCAAAACTTTCAAATGTTCCAAACGTTCTGATCCAATCTTATGCCTACGTTGCTCTGCATTTACCATACATTTCATCCCGAGTACAGCTGCCAAATGACCTGCCATGGGGACAAAGAAAGTAATTTGACGAAGAAGTTGAGAAACACCATTGGAGTCAAGAAAGAAGTACAAAGATGGCGTCTCTGCTCCTCATCGCTTTCAGTAAAAGCAATACAAGTCAAAGTTATGTTTCATGGTCATTCATTCCTCATTTATGATTATTGCACACTGCTTTCTGCATGTACAACTAGAATTATTCTCTAGAAAATGTATTTCTCTTCATAGTTTTGGGTGACATCACTTTATATGGAAAAAAATATTTCGTTTTTTGTATGATTTGGTGTTGGAGAATTGGCTGTACTACAGCATCAAGTCATTTTGAAATGATGCCACAAGCTTGGCACACTCGTCTGTGTGTCCTTCCCCACATTTGTACCTGCAGAATATTCCACAGACGTCATGCCTGCTTTGTGCGCTGACGTGCACCGTCACTTGTGGCACCTTCTACAGATGGCCGTGTCCTTTCCAAATCACACCCAAGCAACTCAATGCGGCACATTTGGAGTCTAGTGGAGCTGTAGAAACATCTCAAGGATGATCAGTGGAAAGAGGAGACACCCATTTTCAGCATGATGGCAAAGGCTGTGAATACTTATGCACATGGAATTGAGTTGCAAAAAGCACAAATAAAAACATTTGATGTTGTCATTACAGGGTGTTGTGTGTAGAATTGTGAGGGAAAACACGAATGATTTCTATTTTGGAATAAGTCGCAATGGGTGAAAAGTGAAGTACTGTGAAAACTTTTAGGGATTGATGGACGTCATCCTTCCGGTTTTCTGTACGTGCTACATTGAGTATGCTAGAAAAGGCTCATGAATAGCATACAATGATATTTTGTAACAAGGGAGGGATGGGGGTGTCCAAGTGTGTCTCTCATTGTCCCCCTTAATAGCCATGTCCACAGAACCAAAGGGCTTTTTGTAACTTGCAGCATTTAACCGCCGGGACATCCTTGTCCAGTGAGTCACCCCTTTTTGTTCAGGGTCAAAGGTTGCCATGAGGAGGATGTTGGGGGCAGGAGGAGCTTTGTAGCACATCATTCAATTTAATTCCATTGAAAACATCAACACATGCAATACATTTTCAATTAATTTCAGCATTTACACAAAGAAACAGAAGCACTTTCAATACTTTTCTTATTTATTGAATGAAGGAATTATACATAGATTGTTTGTGCATTACAGGATGTCTGTGTCTGTGTGAGATACTGGAATATAACACCTCCCTGATGCAGACAAGACCTGGGAAAGTTGAACACCACAACTTATTTGAAATTTTTACAAAAATATGTAAACAGTCATTCGTCACTTCCTGCTTTGAATTTTGCAGCTTCACTATCACGTTTCCAAAAATATAAATAAATAATTGTGCCTGTTATTAGAATAATAAGTATTTGATGTAGTTTAAAATGAAGCAGTTCCAAGTGGCTGAATATGAACTGCAATCGAGGAGGGATTCAGCACATGCAACAAACAATTGTGAAGAAAAACTAGAAAGTGATCAGCAGACAATACTTGTTAGTGCTTTCCCAGACGTAAACTATAGTATCAAGTACTGATATCAAATACTAGCTGTGACAAAAGGTCAGGTCATCAAGGAAAACTCTTTTTGGAACGAACGTTTGCTTTCGGACGAGTGCTTGTTGGTGTGGCTGTGCAAGTAAGTGTACGTTAGGAAAACCTGCTTTTAGCTCAGCGCTTAGTTAGCGCGCTCCACTGTCATGCTGAAGGTCCTGCTAGATTGGAGCCCAGCATGGGGCGGGCTGGACCAGGCGTGTTACGCAGGAGAAGATGACAAAAATAT